>NW_010421492.1:48855-69194 GCF_000710305.1 Buceros rhinoceros silvestris | reverse complement strand
CAAGCACGGAGGACCCAGTGCTGAACCGCACTGCTGCCTAACTCTGCTGTGGTGGGAGACGGAACCTGCAGAACAGCAGGTACGAGCATGAATTGTACCTCTTCTTGAATGAGGTTTCAAAACTCATCTCACAAACTCAGTGAACAAAATCCCATGGTTCTTAGATGACCGGTATGGTCTCAAACTCGGTGTATGTACTCAGAGACTGACTATGATCACTTTCTAGTAGGTCACGCAGTGATTCTGTGCAAGAATTATCTCCTGTTATTCATTCCTCTCTGCCACCCACCTCCCAGACCACTTGCCCCTTATTTTTTCCAATAAAAGCTATCATTTATAGCAGAACATTAAACTGCTTTTCTTCTGTACATGGGAAATGCTGTGCTGAGCAAAATGAGGTCAGCTTTATTTCACAAATTCTTGATAAAAACTAGATTTATTTCCTTTAACTGAGATTATTGCCAGAACTGAAAGATAAGCACTGCTAATAGGAGCTTGGCTTTCCACATCCCCACACACACATGCACCTTTCTCAGGGAAACAACGCACGTCAGCAGAGCTGTTTGACCCATTTCAGAAGCAGGTGTCTCTTGAAAGTAAAGACCAGAATCCGAAGTCTCCTCTTCTCCTTTTTCTGCCCCAGCATACTTCAGGTCAAGTTGTGCTGATACACACTTTTAATTAATCGGGCTAACATCAAGCACCAGATACCAAATTGACAGCATGCCTCCGGGATGCTGTTCAGCAGTTACTTGCAAAGCTCACCGCTAAATATCACGAGTGTGATATATCACACACATGCACAGATAGGTGAATTCAGTAAAACCGCTGTTCTTTGAAGGCTTATCAACAACTATGCCTAGAATTTTCTAAGCAGGGAGCAGGACGAGAGCTACCATTTCCAAAACTCGAGAGAAATCATGAAATTAAAACAAGCCAAGCTCCACCGACTGCCTGTGGAACGTAGCCATACAGCCTGCCCATCACGAACTCAGGAAGGGCATTTCTGTGCTGAGCCATAGCTTTGTCAGCATTAACCCTCCACAGCTACTGACAGTAACTTAGGACAACGTTTCTAAGCATGGGATTAAATAAAATGACCAACACTGCATAAAACCGACACGACTGCTGTAGTAACAAGCTTTGGAAACACAAGCCCTCTGCAGGTATGTTTTGCAGTGAACAGGAAGACAAGACTATGACAGATCAGCTCTGGTATAAGAGGGTAATGAAACTGCTCCATTCAAAATCGCAAGTAAGTTCATTTTGGCACAAACACCCTACACAACCTTTAGGAGGACCTACAGACCTGGAGGAACGCAGGCTGGAGAACTCCAGAACTGTAGCCGTATAAAGGTATCGTACCAGTGCATCCTATCAGTGCAGTCCAGTGGGAAAAAAAACAAACTTGTCTTACACGCAATTCCTAGCATTTCTCTGGTCAAATGCATTGCATTAGAGGGAGAATTTAAAATATTGTTACTAAAAAAGTTACATCTATTTATTTGAAGATCAAGCACAAGACATCATGGATTTTTACCTATTCTGGGATTTTCTGTGAAAGCGCGACTCTTTCTTCTGCCTTCTGGTCACAGGGGGTGCAGGGGTGGATGGGAGAGGAGGAGGAGCAGCAGGTGTAGGAGACGGAGGTAGGCCATTGCTTGGTTTACTTTTATGAGTTTTGTCTGCTTCATATTCAAAGGTGCGTTTGGGCTTGGGGACAGGATTCACCGCACTGTTATCTGGGCTTTCGAGGAACAGTTTAGGGCCAGCTGAGTTTGCAGTAACCCCTTGTTTTGTCTTACTGCTTTTCTCAGCCTCAGTAGGTGTTTCTGGTTCACTCCCTAAAATAACACTTCCTCCTTTGCTGTCACTTAGGGTTTCACTCAGTCCCTCCACAGTACTCAGAGTCACAGACTTTTTCCTCCCTGTATCAACGCTGTAACAACTACTTGGTAACTGGGGGAGGCCTCTGCCAGGCTGCTCTTTCAGTGCCTGCTCGATCTTCTGTATTCTGTTGAGCACAGCAGAGGACTCTTTCCTCATGTGGCCCTTGAGGAAAGTGGCAGAAGGCAGCTCGCTCCTGCCTGGTCTCTTTTCAAACCGATGGCAAGAATCCCTGTCCAGCAGTTCCTCCTCCTCCGTTTCTGGGTAAGAGCACTCAGAAAATGTGCGGCTCATTCTTCTGAGCCCTTTGAAATCGAATGTCTTCTCGCTGCAAGGAGAGGTCAGCACACTGGGGCAGCTCTCACTGCCTGACCTCTCCCCAGCATCCCTCTTGTCCACGCATGTGCTCATCCTGGGGGATGGTTCCCGGCGGCACTCCCATTCTGTGATCTTCTGCCTGATGTCCAGCGCCTGGGAGCGGACACTCGCCCGGCTGAGGGAGAGGTTCCTCAAGTTGGTGGCAGTGCCCAAGGACAGAGTGCTCCGGGCAAGCGGATGGCTCCCTATTGCATCCCCATCTCGAGACTCCTTTGGACCCTCCCTTTGGTCCTCAGCCTTGAATACAGACAGCCTTTTATCCAAAGCTCCCACACTGCTGGCTTTAAGAGGATGGCTTGGGGAGTCGGTGTCTGATGGGCTTGTGGAGGTGCTTTGCAGCGTAGATGTGCGGCTGCACCAATCCTTGAGGCGCAGCCTGGAGTTGGAGGCTTTGGTGAGTCGAGCAGAGTGGCAAGAGTCCTCACTATCGCTGAGGGGGTAGGCTGGGCTTCTTCGTGGGGACAAAAGAGGCGGTGGAGAGACTGAGTGACACCTAGAAGCAGAAAGAAATAAAAAAATCAAGTCCTTAGGAAAACTATAGTTATTTGCCAAATGACTTCTGACTGCAGGTAAAGCAGAGATTGTCTGTACACTGCAGAACTACTCCAAAGCATCACTAAGACACCAAATACCATTCAGCCACAGAGTCGGGGGCAGGGGGGTGGCAGCAAGTAACCGATGTCAGTGAGGAGCTGATGAGCAGGGCATTCAGCACACCCAAAGCCAGTTTTCTCACCTCTCTCTGACCCTCAGCTTTTCCAGGTTTCCCAAGTTTCAAGACAGCTCAGATTCTCACAGCAAACCACTGCCTTGAACACATCTACCACCTCCAGCAGAATAGCCCCCTGGCCCCCCAGCTTAAGGAGTCCCTCGGCAGGAAAAGGGGACTGTCAGGGAGAAGATTCCCACTGCAACGAAAATGGGAACAGCTAATCAACAAGGAGCACAGTCTGCTCACTGGTGGCAGTGAGCAAACCAATTTAAAATGATAGCCGTTTTTAATTCTCAGCATCTGAAGCAAAGTACCGCTGTCATCAGACAGTGCAGTGTTTTAGCCAAGCAATTCAAATCCTCAATGTAAACTAAATAAAACAGCAAGGAGAAGTTTGCCTTTGGTCTGATGTTGTGGCTGACAGATTAAGTTCTCCTGACCAAACAGAAATAATTTCTTATCAAAAGAATATTACAGACTGAAAAATCATAGTAGTCTGCCCACAGTATGTGTTGAAGAATATAAACTATACAGAAAACTCTCAGGGTTGCCCTGGAAAAGCCCTCAGAACAAATTTTTGCCATGGCTTGAAAAATCACCTATTGTTACTGCAACAATGTACAAAACCCCAGAGACTCTTAAGATCAAAAAGACAAAGGGAAATTAAACACCACAGTAATCAGCTGGCTTATCACCGCTGAGTCAGCAGTAAGAAAATTAAGCCAAAATCATGTCAAAAAAGGGGGTTTACTGCACTACCACAATACATACAGGCCACAGCAGAAATAATCATGACTCCTTTAACAATTTGCCCTACCAACCTTTCTGTTCTAAACAGTACAGAAAGAAGAGGAAAGACCCCAAAGTAATACCTCACACATGCATTTAAGTTTCTGTTCTGTGAGGACTGTGAAAAACAAGGTTGGTTTTGGTTTGGGTTTTTTTTTTTTATAAAGTGTCCCGTACACACTAAATCCAAATGAAAGCACTCTTTGACCAAAAGAAATCATGGAAGCAAATGTCTCCACTATAGGAAAGGGAGAAAAGATTCAGAAAATCCCCCTCACTATCCGGTTTTCTGCCCAACAGCCAGCCGATACGTACAGGCACAGGTGCCACATTCTGTGCAGTAACCCAAAAGTCCAGAGCACTGGGGTAATTCCTGAAAAAGTTACTACTTTTACAATTTTTCTTCTCCTTCAAACACATCCCCAAACCAAATTATTAGATTTCATCCCAGTTTCCTACAGAGCATCCTGCGCAAGCAAAACCCAGAAGCATCACAAAAGAGAAAAGTTCTGGTCAGCAGACGACAACGATCAAACTATCACAAAAGGGAACTTCGCGCTCTTGCACAGCCCTGTGATAATCACACCTTCCTGGCACAGCAGTTGCACTGCTTGGTGACTTGTTTCTTAATTGTTTTGAGAAAATAAACATGCTCATAGCAGAAGAGATATCTCATGCTAAAGGCATTGGCAAATACTCCACACCAACAACTGCTTCCTTACTTCCTGACAGAAAGGGTGCGTGTCAGAATACGCTCTTTGCAGCCTAGAAGTTAAGTTTCCTGCTATTCGATCAAGCCTCAGACAGGTGTTTTAAGAAATCTCAGAAGACCAAAAAGCACATGACAGATGAGGAGTTTCGTTGTTGCAGAAGAGAGCTTGTAGTGGATTACCTAAAATTACCTTGGACTATGTACCTTTACAGGGTCTGAAGACACAACCTAAATCAGCCTCCTCAGCCTTGGTGCAGTGCCCTCATTCTTCATTATTTCCACCTGTCTTATCCTGATCGCTTCAGTTTAATATCACAAAGTCAAAATTTTATATTATTAACACTCCTTTAGCTTAGATTGGTGGTCGTGTTCTCCTAATTCCTGTACATCGTACGGGCCTGCTCCAGACCTGCGCTGGCATTTATCTCGACGAAGCAGGTTATCACCTGGTGGAAGTGTATTTTACATATAAAGATGACTACAGCCTCCACTGCAGCCTTTGAAGCCACACATTGGCTAAACCCACTGCCAGCATTCAGCTAGGGGATAGGGACAGAGCCTGAGAAGAGGCCACGCGGAATGCTTTAGCGTGTTAAAACTTACTCATTAGACTCTAAATTATAATCTATATTGACAATAGCAATAATAAAATACAAAAAGACTGGAGTAAAGTCAGTAATGGGACAGCAGAGGTGAAGGACATGCTGACAATCCTCTCTGTCTTTGACTTGCTATATAGAAAAGAGAGTAAGCATAGTCCTTCCTCTCTTTACACTCCAAAAAACATCTTTTCAGTTGTTTCTGCTGTCAGAAGAATGTTCATTGACTCATCAGAAGAGGAGGAGAGGAGGGAGAATATAATTTGCATAACCTGCAGCAGTTGCAAAATATTTCTCGTTAGAGAGATTAACAATTCTTGTAAATCCCAGGTCTCCAATAAGGTAACTGCACTTAAGGCTCAATCCTGAAACCCCTCAATTCAGTTACAAAATTCCCCACTCACTTCCACTGTGCAAGACTGGAGCTGCAGAGCAACAGCCCCGCTGGAGGGACATGCTGTTATTATGGCTGTGAGTAGGAGAGGGAGAATTTACACACGTAACTTCCATTGCCCTGCTCTGACCTTCTCCTGAGGCATCAGGAGTGACTCCACAGATCATCCTGTGCTGAGGAAAGACAAGCTGGCAGAAGCTGCTCGGCAATCTTTCAGTTTTGCAAATCCCATCTGCCCTGCTTAAACCAACACTTACAGGATAATAAGACAGTTTTTGGCCCAGGGGATTTCCCACTTCAACATGCTCATGGCTTGGGAGCCCATTTACTCAAAAAAGAGAGGACAAGCGAGGACTGGGTCTTTCCAGGCTTCTGTTGATGAGATCCCATCATTTCACAGTAACACTGGCAGCGGGTGAGCTCACAAAGTCACACAGCACTGGTTTTATTCCTCGGGACTTTCTCCCTACTGTTGCGAGGAAGATATTGCCGCCTTAGTATTTTATTTAGGTTTTCTGCTCATCCCTATTTTGTCTCAGGGCATTGTGCCATTTCATCGGGACCACCTAACCTCTTTCAGAGTACTGGTAATAACGACAGAATCAGCTGTGACCGTAAGCATGTTAGTTCGTGTATTGAGCGGATTTGGCCTGTCACAAGACTAGAGAATTCTTACTGCTCTAGCCAATATTTAAAGAGATCTGAAATAAAAACGGAAATTTCTCCTTGCAAGAGCAGCAAAACTAATTTTTAAAACAGACACTAAAGCTGCCCTGATTTCAGGTAATAGTGAATGTAACTTTAAAATTCTCTGGAGATTTGTAAGGGAGAATGCTGGGAAATGCTCAGCTACTAACTTTCAAATTACTTCATACAACACTACACATTAATAGTATCTTATGATTAATGGTGATCTTCATGTCTTTAAAAAAAAGAACTTCTCTAGCAAAGGATTACACAACAATGATCATGTGAAGCACTAATTCAGATCCCATCGCTAACACCATTGGAAATACTGGAAAGCCCACACCTTTCTGACATCATCTGTCATTCCGGCTACTAAGCAAAAAAAATGGACATGTTCAAACTTCAGGATGAACAATTGAAATTACCTTTATAAGTGAATGCTGAAAACCCCCTAAATCCTGGGGATTTTATTGTGTGCCCAGATGAGATTACCTATGTCCAGATCTTCAACCAGTATGAGCCTCTGAAGGGTTGAAAGGCAAGTGAAATAAGAAACACACAGCAAGATAAAATTTCTTTGATTCTTGGATTTTCCAAAGGCTATTTTCTCCCGTGCAAGTGTAACTTCTCACTGCACTAAAAAGCTATACTTGCACTTTTGTATTCAGACTAAAAATGGATCATGCTATGGGTGCAGACCTGACTTCTACCCCTAATTCAGGATGCAGAAACAAAAATGAGGATGCACATATTTTGAACTGAGCAAGAGGCAAGACAATGTCCACCTGAAAGCAAAGCCTTTAATGGTCACACTGGAACAGAGCACATCAGCAGCACAGAAAGGTCCTTTGAGGAAGGAGCTGCTCCTACTTCATGCCAGCCACCGTCAGCGCAAATACTGGAATCCATCCTTCCCAAAGTAAGGCAAAGTGTGAGGGAAGCACTCCCTGCTCCCCTGTTAAACTGGACTCGAGAGCACCGCGGTCTTTAAGATGCATCCCTACTAACAGCGGATGTAATGGCTTGCTATAGCACTCACCTCCGTTGAGCTTCCACTTGATTTGAATTAGTAGACAGAGGAAAGGTTAAACTGGACTCGAGAGCACCGCGGTCTTTAAGATGCATCCCTACTAACAGCGGATGTAATGGCTTGCTATAGCACTCACCTCCGTTGAGCTTCCACTTGATTTGAATTAGTAGACCGAGGAAAGAAAAAGTGTAGGGACCAGCAGAAGCTCAAATTAGAATCACCATGTTTGTGTCAGTACTTCTGTGACCTGGACAAAACAAGCACTTCTGAAAAGGTCCAGCACAAACAGCAACTTGTCGCTAGTACAGTTCCATCCACCCCAAGGATGGCTGCCAGGAAATCACCCAGCAAACAAACAGAAGAGCACTCTTCTGCCTCTGACAGACACGTGCTTGTGAAAGCTCCTGGTACAAATCAACGCTTTTGCACAAGCAAAACTGAACACACCACTGCAAAACAGCAATCTTCCAGCCGTGCCTCTTCAGGTGCAAAAAAAAAAGTAGAATAATTCGAAGAAGGGAAAAAAACCTTAATGACTTTGATTAAAGCAATGTTGAGGGACACTTCCCCAAAAAACTCCGTCTTCTCTCTGTACAAGCACCAGGAATGATTTCCTCCATGCCTTCCTCCAAGGAGCTATGAGAAGTCCACTTTTAGCTATCAAACACTAGTGGCTTGGCTGCATTTTGAAATGAGTTACAGACCACTGGATAGAAAAGCAAAGATCCAATATCACTTGCTTGTGACACTGTGGCACTCCCTTTCGTTTCCTCACCCCAACTACATCCTCACCATGGGGACAGAAAGGCAGTACCAGCAACTGCTGCAAAGCACTCAGCAAGGCTCAGCGAGGCAGCAACGAACACTCAGGGGACAAATGCAGGTAGTCAGAGTGGCCAAACTGGGTTACTAGGCGATTAGTGTGAGGGTCAAATGTGTAACCACCTCCAAAACACACGGTCTGAAGGGGCTGTGTTGCTTAGCTGAGATGGCCCAAGAGGTATTGATGATACTTTTGAGTTTTGATATTTTCTTTTCAACTATAATTGAGTACCTGGGCTTAGACAATTGCCTTGTACACTACATTAAAGAAGATTAATTGAATCTTCCATTGTATCAGTTATCCCAGGAGTGGAAAAGGACTTAGAAATCAATGTTGTTATTATTCCCTGTAACTAACGATTAAGGGTACATTAAGACCAGACAAAAGAGACCTCCTGCACTCCTGAATTTAAACCCTATTTTGTTTGCCAGTAAACCTTTCTAATATATTCTGCACTCTGCCATAGCATACGGCATTGTCATTTTCTGCACAACTCAAGTAGATTATAACTACAGATAATAATCTTAAAGCTAAATAAGAGCTTACAGTGAGTAAAGGAGGTGAACTTTTCACTCAGTTCTAAGCACACATTAGTAAGGTGGCTTTTTGCTGATTCAACTTGGTGATGACGAGAGTAGTACAACTTGTCATATCTTGCCTCTCGCTTGGAAAGGAACGTGATGTCTGTCGGAGGCAACAGAACAGCCCCTCTTCCACCAGACCTCTCTCAGGGATTATGTGCTCTCACCAGGAGCATGGCTCAAAATCTCGCTTGGAAAGGAACGTGATGTCTGTCGGAGGCAACAGAACAGCCCCTCTTCCACCAGACCTCTCTCAGGGATTATGTGCTCTCCCCAGGAGCATGGCTCAAAATCCCCCAAAATCGGCATTCAGATAACCTCCTCCCTTTACTGTTGACTTTGGGATTGTGACAAAAACAAGACAGAAAATACTTTTCAGGCTGAAAAGCAAATTTGCATTATACGACTACTTGAAATAGGTTCATTCTCATGAACATGTGCTAGCGATGAAAAAGTCCCAGCATTTAGAGTATGAGGTAAGGTGGCTGAACTCCACAAAATATTTAAAGATAGAACAAAAATAAAAGCACCATTTATTTTCTGTTTGTACTTTTTCCCCCCAAGGAATTTTGATACTTTCCAGTTCAATAAAAATTGAGACTATATTAGAACTAGTTACAAAATGACAGGCCACTGGACTGTGAAACAAACAAAAAAAAAGATCAAGCTCTGTGTGCCACTTTTAAAAGCTCTTGTTTCTGTGCTCCCAAGAAGCACTGAGTTGTGGATAACAATTGTGGGATGGATTTGCGAGAGTGCTGTGGTCAGTTCCTGCATATAAACCCCCCCAGAGCTCTGGATCTTCGCAGTCAGTTCATGAAGAGAAGTACGCAGAAATGCAGCTCACTGCAGTTGAACTGTGTTTTTACAGCTTAGAAGCAAAACATCTGATTTACACCAGAGAAATTCAGGACTCATTCTGCCAAAGTAAATTACGAGAAATGGCAACTATGCTCTACAACCATATAAAAAAAAGGGGGGCAAATAAATCAAAGCTGATGAGTCAGATTCTACATACTTGAGTCGACTGGATGTGCAAGGCAAAGACAGCGAGAAAATCCAACAATGACAAACAACCGTAAAATAAAATGTGATCAATCAACACACACGAGGTACACGCCTTTGCCAAGAAATTTGAGGGTGAAGAAGATAACAGGAAATTATCTAGACTGAGAGGGCTAGATTCCCTGCCACTCTAGATTTATATCAGTCGTGTTCTCTGTTACATAGCAAGTACAGGATGGTTTTTAAATAACACCGTGCTAAAGTCTTTTTCACCCACTCTGTTCCAATACAAACGACTACCCAAAGCACAGGAGACTGATTAGCCTGTGCATCAAAAACATCAGAAGTGCACACACAAAAAAAAATTCAAAACCAAGAACTGAAACAGCAGAGAGTGCCACTCTCTCTTTCCCACTGAGGTACAGTGAGTGCACTGGTTTCACAGAGCCATCTCTCATTTTCTCCTCAAAGAAAAAAAACACCAAGATTCAAAGATGAAAAATCAAAGCCTCCCTCACAGCTACTCTTTTCCCGTGACATGTTCTGAATAATAATTTATGCCATAGATATTTCCACTGTTATACCTCCACAGTTACTTTTTTTAATTACGTTCTGGAAATGGTACAAGCACATCTCACATGCTTTCTTGAGACGTTGGGAGTTTTGCTGGAGAGAGAGTGGCAACAAGGCAACCGATCTGAAATCGAGCAGAATGCACTGATTTGTCTATGTAAGAACTGCCAGTCCTTGAAACTCGTTCTTTAGCAACATGCCTAAACATGACTGTTCAAAACCCCAGCTCACATGGAAGCTCTCAGCATTGCTTTTTCAAAGCGCAGGTGACTTTTCAACATGCTTGTTTATCTGCCCTGGAATCTGAAAGCAATAAACTCTACGGAACTAATTCTGCCAGAGCTTTGCAAGTTTTCCACACTTAAATTCACACAGTTTGGGAAGGGTTAAAAATGATTTTTATAATTTGAAATGCTTAGATTTTAACCCATCTGAGGCCATCCTGGGTTTGGCAACCTCCACGTCTGGAATTGTTCTGGAAAAGCTGTTGTAAAGTAGGTTCATCCCTTTTCTGCTCTGACAAGTCAGAAAACTTTACAAGGTCAGTATATACTTTGCTGAAATACTCTATACCCAAAGGGAAAAGAACTGACATCCCCCGTCTCATCACATACAACCCATCCACAGCACACAGCTGCACCGCCTGACATTCACAGACACGCTCTATGTTTCGTGGACACTGTGGTTAGAGGAGCAAAGGAACACAACTATGAGCGAAAGGACATAAAACACACATTCGGAGTCTCCCCTGTATGTGTTGATTGGCCATACAACACATCTGCACTTTAGAGGCTGCATCTTGCCTCTGAAGGAGGAAAGATTTGAAGGTTTACAACCCCGGCCTCTCTTATCAACATAATTTGCTTTAGTGGCTCTGACCTTACGGAATGCAAAATAAATTCCAGCTATGACAGTCAAACATGACCCTTGGTACCTTACAGTATGCACAGATAAAGAAACAATTGAATACTTTCCTTGATTTTAAGAGGGTGTTTTCTTGCCATTTCACTGATGGCCCTTTTTCACTTACTTTCTTTAAATATTTATGAATCCGGGTTTGATTTTCTTCTGGTTTAAGTCAGTACAAATCAAGTTACTAAAAAGAGGTTGCTAAAGATGCAAACTGATGCAAAACTTGTTACAGGAAGAATTAAGGGATTGACCTGGCACAAATGCACGCTTATGAAAAAGTTTCAATTTAAATAAAATTTGCACTGAAAATTAAATTAGGTTTCTATATCTGACTGGTTACTGCATGCTTCGTTCTATTTTGTTTAGCTAAGCAAGCCAAGAAAATAAGGAAATGCGTTGGTCATACCCACAACTGAGTGTCACATGAAAGACTTTGCCAACCAAGAGTTGTTGGGGTTTTTTTTAGTTGAACACAGCTTTAAAAAAATCTTTGATCTATTTATTCACCAACACAAACTGCAAAGAAAAAAAAAAGAAAAAAGACCAAGCTACAACGTGCAGTGCTTGCTATCATACTTATCTAAGAGTCCAGACAAGGCCTGATTTGACTTGACCAAAGGCTGCTGCATCTGGCCCTAATTCAGTTCCACTGAATATTAACACAAGAGCCATCAGCCAGTGCTCAAGCACTGCGCACCCCAGTAGTCAAAGACATGATCTCAAAGAATCTTTCCAGTTCAGACATCAGCCTCTCTCTGCTTTTTAACTGATCACAACTGTCAGCAGGAGCAGAGTTAGGTCAGGGAGAGACACTCCCCATCACCTTCTTCACCATGATCAAGGGTACGTGTAAACGTGTACGTTACTCACCCAGCTGAAATGAGCCTCCCAGACCACGTTTCATCACTGCACCTACAAGCCTAAATTTAGAATCAGGATAATATCTGGAGATTTATATATCCTTTATAAACATTTCATGCTCACAAGACTGTGATTGCTTCTAAAATTGTGGATTTAGTTTTACTCTCTTCTGTTTTATAAGGAGCCGGCCAATACCTTTTTACTTTTTATAATTTATGACAGAATTTGCATGTATTACAACCTGAGGATGGAAATATTTTGCTGCCACCAACATGCAACAGGAATGCTGCACAGTAACAAGGAACTGCAAGTTTTACTTCATTTACAGCAACTAATCTATAACTTAGAGCAACCAAAAGCAAGTAGATGTTTCTTCTGTCACCCACCCTTCCCTTTCAGGACAGGGACAAAAAAAAAAAAAAATCCCCTGTGTCCCCACAGGAAGGTACATAGATAGCATCAGGTAAAGGATCAAGAAAATGAAAACATTATGGAGCAAGTGAGGCAATACCAACATCTGCATAGAAGGCAGCAAGAAAAACAACTAGAAATGTTTATAAGCTCATCAGCTGTGAAAATATTTGCTCTCTAAAGACTGCAAAAACTAACAACAAACTCCTTGCAGTAACTCATGGGCTCTCAACTAATGAATATTTGATGGAAGTCCAGATTCTGACCCTAAGTTACATCTCTCAGAGCCTCACGGAGTTTAGACCGCAACACTGATTTGTTCTTGAAAAGCACAAACCCATCAGATTTCTGCTATTTATTCAGTGGAAAAAATCCTCAAGCTGTCTCATACCCCAGAAAGTAAATTTCTTAGAAAACATATTTATAAAAAACCTGAAAGCAAGCATCAAAACCTACACAACACGCAAAAGCATGCCAGCAGCACTGCATTTATCGCCAGGTTTCCATCTCAGCAGCTGGCCAGCATTTAGAAAAGCACAATCACTGCAAGCCATAGTCAGCCTCGGTGTAAGTAAGTACCGTCTCTCTCTAATGGACTAACACTTTCTGTATAAAACCAAATTTAGCTTAGTATGGCCAAAGTATGCAGCCCAAGTATGCTAGAAAAAAGGGAGTAGTTCCTCATACACCCTGACATCCAGGGGCATATCTGGGGAGGGGAGGAATGAGAGCAAAGGCAGAATGCCTGGGTAGGAATACTGCTGCAGAACTTAAAAAAAAAATCACCTTTATGAATTAAAGAGGAAAAAATGGAATCTCAGACTAGATAAGGAACCTGCATTAGCACAGAGAAGTTAAGTTCTGTCCGAGAGCAAGAGAGGTCGGGGAGGAGGGCAAGAGAGGGGCTGTAAAGATGAGTTTTAGTGTCGCAAAGTCCCTTGTCTTATGCCAAAGCTACAAACTTTGGAAATTAAAGCTACTCTTGCAGTAAGCAGAAGGCTGGTGGCTAGTCCCTGCCTTAACTGAACATTAAAGAGTTCAGTGCCGTGGCACTTTATGCTCATCACTTCTATTTAGCATCTTCCTATCATGCCTTTGACAAGCAAACAACTACCCACCACTGCGACCGCTTCAGCCTACCAAACCCAGACTTACTCAGAAGCTCTTCCCTCCTGGAAAAATGCAGAATGAAGACAGAGAAATAAGGCTCTCAGTCCCTCATGCCCTGCCGTAGCCTCCCTGCGCTTCCTGAACTCTGCCTGCTTCTCTCGCCAAGCAACAAATGACACATGGTCCGAGTGCATTTGTCAAACCTCTGTCCCTTTGTATGCTTTAAGGGAGGAAACTGCCATTAATGTTTAACAAAACTAACAGCAGCAAAGCTTTCTCTGACAGGCTGGCTTTGAAGGGACAGGCGTACAAGAAATCTGGCAATCCAGAAGTTTCCTCCTGGCTGCTCACGGCTTGGAAAAAAGTTTGTTTTGTTGGGTTTTTATTTTAAAGTTGCAGGGAGCAACAGTTTACAATCCACGCCTGAACCTCTGAACTGAGGCGATCCAGCTGCCTGTTGCTAAAGCAATCACAGAAGCTGAATCAGGTACTAAACTACATGCGCACAGAGGCAGAGAACAAGCCTGCCAGACTCAACACGAATCCTGAAACCCACGTGGGTGACAGCACTGTTTGACAGGAAAGGGAGAGGTTAAAAATTCACATTAAAATGCTTTCAGGTCTCTGCCAAGCCTTTCAATCGGACACCGGCTATCTGCCATCTCCCCTGTTTGCCTATGCTAACAGAAAGTGGTTTTCCAAACCAGCAGCAAATCAAGTGCGTAGAGGTTTCGTGTGAGAGCAGTCCGAGCACTGGGCTTTTGTTCAGCTGTCTGTACTGACAAGTCCTCTTTCAGCTGAGCTGCTGCGCAGCCACACCGCTGCTTCCCCGGGGAAGCGTCCCGCTGCACAGAAGAAAAGGTGAGTCAGCTGGAGTTACCTGCACTGTGATTACAGGAGGCTTAACCAGCTCTACCCATACCCGAGCGTTGTCATTACTACCCCACCCCAACGCACAGACCTCCCCCGGACCAGCACTCCACCTGCCCGCCAGCATTAGCTGAGAAAGACCTTCTGAGGCGTTGCTAGCAGGATTCCAAACACAAAGCATTTCTGTGCTACTGCAACTGAATTCTGTCTCAGTTCAAATAGTTTCATTATCTGGAGAAATACAACTTCTGAGAAATTCTGATGCAAAAATGGGCTTATTCTATGAATCCAAAATGCAAAATACCGTTTCCATCTATTAATTGCTGCTAACTGTCATAAATGTGCACTCAGTGTAAAGCCACAGCATTGTGGACAGCCTACGCTGAAGAAGTTCCCTTGCTTCGCAATCCTGACAATCATCTTCTGTAGCTAAGGGGAGAACAAAATAAATCACTCCTTTTGATTTACTGCGGGGTTTTTCCACAGCTCACTCATAATAAAATATTGACACACCTACGCATTAAAGCTTATAATTATGCGCTAATATGACAGTCGTAAGATATTTCCTTCCCCCACCACCCCAACTCTTTTCAATATTGCTTTAATGATGAGCTTCAAGAGCAACATTTGGACACTCTGGACAAAATTCCCATATTTGGATAATAACGAACTTGCAAGATATTTAGGCTCTCAAAAAAAGCAGTCCTCAAAGAAACATTCCCATTGACCACAACAGATTTTTATAAATTGGCTTAATAAATAAAGTAATAAAAATTAATAAAAAGAGTGATATTTGACTATTAGGAACATCGTAGCTTTTACAATTGTTATACTTAGTTCTACTTTCAAGACTGAAGTTTATCCTCCAAGACACCTACAGCTCACTGCCTGCTGTTCAGCAGCTCCAGTGGGTGGATGTTTATTACTTGCCCGTGTGGCACATCCCTTTTCCATTGTTTGTGCTGGGACAAGTTTAGAATAGAATGGCAGGGATGCCAAAGCATGCCAGCGCTCAACACCACTTCCAACCCGATCTGCAGCTCCCTGCTATGATCAAAGCCAGTTCACCTCATTTTCTCTGTCTGAAATTTTCCACCTATGCCAGCTGGTCTCCCTGGCAGCTGCAATACAGGGACTTTTTACCTCTGATATCTCAAGTGGATAGAATTGAACTGTAACTCTGTGAGCTACTCACCTCAATCACAGTCTTTACTAGTGTATTTGAAACAGCAAAGCTCTCCCAATACAACCCTCCTGTGCACATACTGCACTGCTGTCAGGTAGCCCTGGCACAGCTGACCAAGAGTGGTACCCACAGTCAGGTATGGCAAAAACTGATGCTGCCTGGTCCGGCCAAAGAGATCAAAGCATTTCATTGATGTTGGTTCAACCCACACTCCTATCCCAAAGTGTCCAACAAATAAACAGGACCTCCGCTGCTTTTTTCCTCTACACCATTCACTTCTGGGCACAGACCAATTTTACTGCAGCCTACCTAACACCCTTCTGAGTTCCTTGTTGAACTTTGTACAGCGAAGAGCATCTTCCTCATTTCTACACCTAGCATAAAGGTATTACTGCAGTACAGAGACTGGATAAGCACAGTGCAAGTTATTTGCATATTCCTCCTCTCTGCTTTTTATAATGGTGTTAAAGTCATGTTTTGAGACAGAACACAGAAAAAATGAAGACATTGGCACATTATTGTGTAAGGTAGCGTAGAACGGCCCCTCGGAACAGGACAATATACCCATGCAAGAATCGCCTGGAGAGCTGGACAAAACGCTACAGCAAGGACAGAGGGGTATGTCAAGAGATACTTGAAGCATTTGAGGAAAGACCCTGCACAGTTTGTGTGGCTTTCTGCCCACCTCACTAAGATGACATCCTAAGTCTAGAGCTTTGCCCCTTTGTTCAACCAGTCAGTTCATAAAGATTCTTTAATCCAATGGTTGTCTAAACTTTCCCAGTCAAAGCATACCGAGGTTGCCCTGGCCGGACTGCAGATTTAAGTGAGGGGTAACTGTCAGTCCTGGAATGAGCGCAGCTTGTCCTGTGTGAAGGCCACCGGCGGAATCAGTCCGCGTTGCTTTGTCAGGGCTGTGGCTGAGAACAGACTACTTCTGATACAGATACGTAAATGTCTTGGCTGCAGGTGAGTTTTTTTACTTGCATACCAAAGCAATATTCCAAAGCAAAGTTGCCCCAAAAAAACTTCTTGTCTTCAAAACACTGCCTTTGCTCAGTGTAAACTGGAGGGAAAGGGAGCAGTTACTGATTCTACCCTTGTTTCTACCCTTGTTTCACTGTACTAACTCACGAGTGAAAGCTATCTGTTATTTACAGGCATCTGCACTGCAGTCACACCACAGCTTCTGATGGACTGGAACTCTATCAAGAGAGTGTTTCCCAGCCACAAGTAAACATGCACAGATTTGCAAGGGCACCTGTTTTCTGATCTAAAGAGAACAGAATCCCTCAGGATTGCCAGGCTTGGGGACTTAAGGTGTCCTTGGCTACAGTTTCCCCCTAGCTGTGAAAGATAAAGTAGATCTACTTTGTAAATGACTTTAATGCTACAGAAAGGAGGACAAATAAGCAAAGCAACAGAGATGAGCCTTGTACTTTACATTCAGCCCTTTCACACTTGCTGCCTGAGACCTGTGACACGAGGGGGTCTCTGCCCGCCATCTGTCAAGGCAGATACAGTAGAGAAAATGTGACATATGCCAATACAATACACACACTGGACATTGACAATAGAGAAAGACTGACATAGACGTGTAGCCAAGAAATTTAGTCCAAACCTCCTGAAGCCTACACAGTGCCTTCCACACAGGTCCTTCCTTGGAATCCTTTTCATCACAGCCAGCCAGCAAGCAGCAACAGCTCGACAAAAACATGCCAGAGGCAGACCTTTTCTCATACCTCAGTTCCTTCAATCCTTACAAAAAACTTAATTCAGCCCAGCAAAGCTCTGCCTGTGTCAGAATAGAGGTAACTTACCTTTGAACAGAGATCTTGTTCCAAGCACAGACAAACCTTTCTCGGAATCTACAAAGCCTACAGCTCACCACTTACCTATCCAGAGTGTCCTGAGGTGCTTTACTCCCTCCAGCCCTGCTGGTCACACCGGAATTCTTGTTGGCAGTCATGGTCATTTCTGCTTTCTAGAAATGCGGATATCTGTAAGAAGAAAAGAAAATTAAGCTTCAGCAAGAGCAAATAACAACCTTTAACACTGTTAGAAGTACATGCTGCGTAAAGGCAGAACTCGGGGCTGCTTTTCCTTCTGCAAAATGCGGTCAGCCTAGCTATGATTCTGAAGAACTAAACCCTGCCTCTGCTGCTGCTCTTTCACATCACTAAGGGAGATATTTTATGGGAATTTGGTTTACTTTTCAGGTTCTGGCATGTCTGATGATCAGAGCTTGACATTAAGTTCACAAAACTTCGGTGTGGTTCTTCCATCCACCAGTATACTTGAAGAACCCAGTAACTGCACTGTGTGATATGTGCAAATACCATAGTTATGACTGGCATTTTGGCCACACAAAAGCTTTTCCAAGGAATGAAGAAATTTCTCCATTTTAAAGAGCAGCTCTGTTATGGAAATATTTTCTAATAGTGAAATATATTCAATAGCAAATATGTCGAATATAATTTTCAAATCTGCTTGTGATATGAAAATACATACAAACAGTTTTCTCTATTGTCCCCAAGACACTTTAATAAAACTGTCTTAGGACACCTTTAAGACCTTGGACAACATAAAGAATCATTACTAATTCCTGTAAAGCTGTTTTATTTAATTTCAGCCATGGTATATCCAGTCAAATGCCCCAAAGATGGGCCTTACTTCTATAACATTATTGCATAAAGGCCAAAAAACCAGACTAGTACCGCGATTTATTTTGCCTTCATCCCATTATCTTAATAGGATATCCCAAGGATGTTTGGTAACCTCAAACATCATCACCCACTGTTGACTATATCTCATGTTTTTCTGGTGTAGAGCACAGCCCTTACATTTCCCCATCATTGTAATCACTTGAGAAATACTTCGCAAAATGAGGGAGAAAGGCATTTTCATGTCATGATAAGATATCTAAAATGCCAGCAGAGTCCCTTATGAAGGGGGATGGAAGGGCACTTATTCCACCTGATGCTACAAGAGTTATTTACCGAGGATTCCGTGGCTCTGCCAGCAAGCGCTCTGGGTGGTTTCCGAGATGCTCCATAGTTCATAGGCTAAAAAAATCTACGACAGTTCACAGCACTGATACCCAGAGTCTGACCAGAACTACCAATTTTTATGACCATTAATGGCACGGCTAATGTAAAAATAAGGAGTATTACAAAACTTCTTGTTTGCTCAAACCCACAGTAGAGTCCAGACTGCTGGAGAAGCCAACTGTAACATGATGCTGAAGAGCAAGCTCGGTACTGTCAACACACAAAATCCTTGTCCTAACAGATCCATCGTGGTGAAGATGACGTTCTCTAAACCATTTCATTCCAAACAGCGCTGCCACAAATAAGGTCAGAAAATGTCGTCGGATTGCAGCTCCAGAGGCAGAGTCAATCATGCTGAGCACAGACTCCAGGTCTACTTGTCCTCCTCCGTTTGTCTTGTGTGTATCAATTTTCCCTGATTAAGTGGAGATTTGTTTTTTCCCCAGTTGGTAACATTTTACCTACACTGAAGCTCCCCAAATACCCCTACTGTCGGTTGTTATTGCTAGAGGTGGGGCAGGCGGAAAGGAGGACTTAGTGGAAAAGCAAGCAAAGCAGCAAAACGAGAAATAAACCAAGGATTGATTGAAATGTTACTCCCAAATCCAGGGAGGTTAGAGGCAGGTTAGATCATTAGCCACGCTTATTCAGCATTCAGGTTCAGGCACGCTTTGCTAGGAGATGATGTGACCTTCAGTTCGCTCTGACACGGAGTTCTGCAGTCTTAGGAAAGCTGTATAGAAGCAAGATCCTCAAATTCAGTACCAGAGAATAAACGCCATCACCCACATTCTAGCATCTAGTTGAGTGGCCCGTTTTCCAGGAGCTGCTCCTATTTTTCCTACTCCAGAAATCTATGGTTTAATCTCTCTAAATACCATGGCTCTACTAATGAACTTTACGACCTAGCTCACACGCAAGCAGTAAGCACATGTTTCTAGAGAACTCAAACTTACTGAAGAACATGGTGGGGGCCAGACATGTGGCAATCACCAACGGTAAACACACCAGTAAGAGAAAAGCCATTCCTCACCAGCTTCTGCGGTCACCAGAACCGCCCTCTCCTGTCTGCCACAGTTGCCTTCCCCCAAACTGCATCTCTCAGGGCAATGAGCACCTGTTCTGAGCACAGTGGTTTTCTGGTTCAGGTTCTCTTCGTGTTTATGAAGCTCTTGTCTGCTGCCTCCCTCTCCTTCAACATTCTAAGCCATAACAAATAAAATCAAGCCCCCTGTGCTCCCAGGATGATAAACCCAGCAAGGTGCAAAGAGGCTGCGGTCTATGCCCTGCCTGCCTAAGCTTTTAATTTTCCCAGATACTTCAAGAAAAATGGATCTGTGACACTGTGGTGATCGGACGTGAGCCTTCACTGAAGGAGACAAACTCCTGCTGTCCAGCAAAGCAGGTGTGACTCTGTGAGTATGGGAAGTGTCCAGACTCTGGGTAGCTGCTCATTCAATACACAAGCCAAAATTCAAATCCAAACTCAAGTTTCTGAGTCCCTAATTCACGGGTAGAAGCCTCATCCCACACACACACATATACAGGCATATAGTGACTGCAGGAGACTAGCAGTTCCCAGACTCCTGCGGTTTCTCTAGAGAATTGACTCCAGGGGGAAGAGGGGGAAAAAAAAAAGAAAGAAAGAGGGGAGAGAAGAAAGGACGGGGAGAATATTGGCAGCTATACCAGAATCACAACAACATAAACTAAGCACAAACTATTTCTTACTGCTTTGTTAACAAAAATTATAGTAGCTATAGCAACGG
>NW_010421492.1:43346-48742 GCF_000710305.1 Buceros rhinoceros silvestris | reverse complement strand
GAGTAGAGGGAGTGGGGGGGGGGGGGGGGAGGGGAGAGAAGCAGGGAGGCAAAAAAGGTCAAGACTTTTTAAAATCCCCAAAGAACACAGCTTTCTAATATGGAAAAATCAAGATTTATTGCACCAGCAGCTCCCACAAGGCAGGGCTAGAGTACTGCACAATGGTTTCGATTAAAATCATGAATCATTAACCAGTGCAGCTGGGCTTAGCAGCTGGCAGACAACATCATCCCTTCCAGCGAGCCGTGACTTCTTCAGGGACTGTCTTCTCTTGCTGTGTGATGTGACCTTCAGTCCATTTCTGGTGGCTTTACCTCGAATCTTTTGTCAAGCCCCGTGACAGAGTGACTAATGCCACTGCTCAGCAGAGAAAATCAGGGAAAAGACTCCGAGTCCTTGTACATCCACCCCTTGCCAGGCACCACACACCAGTATCCCTACGGTCACTGCCTCCTGCACAGCAGCGCACACTCGGCAAGCATCTCAGCGAGAAAAATATTTCAGCTCCCTGCTGTGTGTGTGTATTTCACTTCTCAAATACACACACTCACAATCTCAAAGAGGGGAGAGGAATGTCTGGCACTTTTGCGGTGACTATCTGGCAGAAGCACCACTCCATTTTCTGGCAACTCAACCGGGGTCTTAGAACAATTATTTCAATTCCTGATTCAAGCACTGGAGATGGAAGATCAAGTTACATTTCTCTCCAGCCATCAATGCTAATTCAGT
The DNA here is from genome assembly GCF_000710305.1 of Buceros rhinoceros silvestris. Lineage (NCBI taxonomy): Eukaryota > Metazoa > Chordata > Aves > Bucerotiformes > Bucerotidae > Buceros > Buceros rhinoceros. The sequence goes on along the minus strand of NW_010421492.1, from coordinate 48,013 downwards.
TTTCACTAAGTCAGCCTTGCTGGAATTTTACTGTTCCACACTAAAACAAAAAAGGAAAGTGTGAATCAACACTGAAAAGCCATTAGAAGAAACAGGGAATGTCAAGAGTTGCCCTTCACAGAAGTAAAAAGCCAACAGGATTCAATAGAGAAGGAGGCGTTTCTTCCTTGAAGGGGTATTTTTATAAGCTAAAATGATGAAGAACTGAATCTATTGCAAAGCAAATGGTTCCACGGTGCTCAGTTACATCCACTAGCTATGCAGCTACTGTGTAAGTAAGCTTTCTTCCCTTACTGCTGCCAGCTGGTTTGTCAATTTGCACAGCGCATCTTCCCAGCTACCGCTCAGTCACAGGTGTACGCAGCCATCACAAGAGGAGCTTTTCTCCAGAAAAAAGTTCAACTCCCACAGCACTGACCTTTGTCATCTGCATGAAAGTTTCGACAAGCTACCACAAGCGTAAGTGTTATAAATTTCCTTTCATCAGGCCTCCAACCACTAGACAGCGAAACAACTGGAAACACTTAAACCTGTTTTAACATTCCTTGTAGGCGGAGGCAGCTCAGCACCCACCCACCAGCATCAATTGCAGCCACCAGACAGCTATGGACTGTGGTTCCTGCCAACAGAGGGTTTCTGCTGAGGCTTCCTGGAGCAACAGCCGCTCCCAGCAGAGCAAGAAAGTGGGGCAGCAGCCGCAGACTGCCAGCTCTGTTCCCGGGGACGCTGCATTCAGAGTGACAGAAGGGAGTGAGGGGGTTTTAGACAGAGGCAAAAGAAAAACAAACCCACAATCAAACCAGGAGTGATATCAAATATCTTCTAAACCTTTCCAGGCTGTGAGATGGTATTTGATGACTTGAAAGAGCTTCTCCTCTTTCACAAAAATGAAAATTATTTACATATCACTGTGTATATGACATGTTAGAGACCTCTCAAGAGACCAGCTGCTGTTCCAAAGAACTTACACTTCTATGATAGGAATGTCACAAATGAAGGCTCTAACTCTCTTCCCAGATGCAGGCTTGAATAGACCCACTGTGCTGGTGAGTTCTGCCGAGGGAACAATCCTTCTTCACAGCCCTCGGAGCAGGAGCATACCTGATGCAGAGCAGCAATACAGACTTCGCAGTTCCATTCTTTTGTTGGAGAGGACCAAGACCCGCGGGAGCGGTCAGACAAGCACTGCTGCCCATAAGCCCTGCAACCCAGATCCCGTCACGTGGCCTCGTGCACACCACTCCCACGCTGCATCTTGCGTGGGGGATCCAGACTTCCCAAATCCCACTTCTCTGCTCACAGCGCAAGTCCTCACAGCGGTAATGCCAGAGAGGGCACAAGAGTATGCAGCCTCAAAAACACGTTAAGAAGAAAGAGTGATCCCATGCCCTTCCCTCCAGCTGGAAGTGTCCAGGAAGGACCAAGCAGCCAGTGCATTCAGGATTAGGATCCCCGTTCTCGTTTTCACGTTGGCCGCAGTGCCATAATGTGTTATCACTTATGCTTAACAGTGTTCAAACACAGAACATGAACTGAAAATACTTGTGTGAAATGATTAATTTTATCCAGACAGCAGTTGGAGTGTCACTCCAGCACCAGCATCTCTATCCAAAGTTTTAGCACTGGTGTTCCTGCTTTAACTCAATTCAAAACTCTAAAATACGACTTAATAGCAATGAGATTTTCAAAGACCTCATTGAAAAGGCATATCCAGCATTGTCCTTGCAACACAGAAGTGGCCACAAGATAAACCTGGGGGACGCAGATTAACGCTCAGATCAGAAACAACTTCAGCCCCTTTTCCCTCGCAGGGAATGTTTTGGCCTCTTACCAAGCAGAGAGCATTGCACGCGCAGTAGGATAAATTTGGTATAGCACCCATACGGAACTATCTTCCCCAAGACAAGGCCAGGATGTAAAATCTATTTTCTGAACGCATGCACTCTCTCACTGCAGAAGTGAATGAGCCTACAGCAAAGCAGGACTCAAACTTTCCCCATCTCAGGGGAGTCCATATTTGAGCAAACTTTTGAATGGCAGCATCATACACCCGGGCACCGAAGCTGGCATGCATCTTCCCTGTGGATTTAAGTGGAACACAGCAGACGTCTAATTTGGGTCTGCTCCCTGTACAAGAATATTTTTGTCTCTTTTAAAGTATAATTACCATAGAAAAGTAACTCTGCATCAACCTGACCTTCAGAATTATACTTGCCTACTGCCAATACAACTCATCAACAAAAACGTGAAAACAGATTTTATTATGATTAATCATAACACACAGTTCACCTAGTGAAAGGGCTACTCTGCTTTCACAGAGTTTATACTTCTGCAGTTCTCAACTAAACTCTAGTTTCAGACACTCCTTTGCTACTGTTCATGGAAAATATCAGGAAAGAAATCATATTCCCTGTCTCCTACTTCTCCACTGCTCCTCCTTCAGTTCCCTTATGTGCACCCTGATCTTTCCAATACCAGAGAACAGAAAACATGCGTCTGCAAACAAATTAGATACATTGGTGGAGTTGTGCACAATTATACATGCACAATACTGCACATACAATTTGTTAATAAACAATAAGCTTAAACAAAACCGGTTTTCCAGTAAGTAAATTAACTGGAATAAAGAATACAGAGTATAAATAATGCTTTCCTACTAAAAATTCCATCATCGTAAAGCAAATATAGCCTTTGAGACTTATAAAATCTATTACGCAAAAACCCTTTAGTTCCAACTTCATGTAAATACATCTTTTCATGGGTTTGATTAACAAATCTAAACATTCAAAACAGAAATTAATCAGTTTTGTCTGGCATAACATCCGCGTTACCAAGTTGATTTCCAGTTGATACCACAAACTTGGACACAGTTCATTCAAAACTCACCTCTCGTCCTCCAAAAGGCAGGTAAATACCTGCGAAACTTTTTACAGTGCCAGGACAGTGATTTGTGTTAGAGGCAGATGGAATTGCACTTGTGCTTAGTGCACGGTGGGCAAGAGCTATCAGCGGTTTCATCCTGCTAGAACAGGATGCGACTCCAAAAGGTGACGATTTACGAGATTATGAATACACATCAGGTATCTTTTGTGACTATCTGCTCATCCGATGACTTGGAGCTGAGGTGTTTTAACTAATAATTTGCCTTGAAATTTGGAGGTGTTATAAATGCACCACTATTCACAGGTTCCTGCAGCGCACAGATTGCTGCAGTTTGATGGAATAACTGTATCTGTTTTCTGGTGCATGCCTAGTATCTGTGATAACCTGAACTCCTGCCTCATTTCCCCCACACAAATCTTTTCCTGTTTAACCCGAAGGAAGAATGCACAGCAGGACCAGGTCTTCTTTATCTTCTGTTTTACACGCAAGAGTCATGCTAAGGATCTGTCTTCTGATCCTAAGAAGTTTAAGAGTGTGAAAAATATGAAATTCACTTAGCTGAATCTTCACAGCAGCTACACTCCAGTTGGGGCTTTAAAGAAAATACACGTATGAAGACAGTTTGAAGTTTGAGGGGTTGGTTTTTTTTCCTTTCAAACAGCAGTTTAATTTTATGGTGCAGTTTCAAGGTATTATCTTTGCCATTTCAGACATTTGCGTTTTCTTAACCATTCCTACTAAAAAGCCAATACAGCTGGAGTTCCACGAGTGACAAATTTGCCTCATACCACAAAAGATCAAGCAACTGCTCCATTCAGTTCTCATAGAATGGGAAAACTGGAGCCACAACAGAAAAAATGAGAACCCTTTCGTAACACAACCACACCCCTCTCATATCCTGCTCTGTGCCCAGCATCCCCACCCAGCCACAGACAGACAGCAGAGAAATACCAGCTGCTAGAGCTTGGCAGATGGCAGCTCCAATACTGTGCCATTTTGGACTTTCTCCTCAAAGCATCGCTCACGTTGCTTCTTTTAGAGGGTCAGGATTTCTTTTCTTGAGGGGATGGATATCTGGGCAAATAGCTGTGGGCATGAACAATGGGGAAATAGAATTTATAAACTGAAATAAAGTCTTTCAATTTGTGGAAACAGCTGGAGGGGGGAATGAATCTTATGAATAACGTAGCTGAAACTGAACAGACTTGACAGCAAGTTCTTTCAGATGCTAACTACAGCTACACGCTTACATGAGAATACAACACTTAAAGCTATAACCAAGGAGGACTATGCACAGTAATGTATCCAGCATTTTTGCTTCAGTACGCAGAGGATTAGTTCAAACTTTCCCCACACACACTTTCTAGAGAAGAGAGAGTAGTTTCTTCTGCATTTTTTGCATTTAACGATGCTATACAAGTCCTGGAATGAGCTTTCATTTCCAGTGCTACCTGAGAGGTGAGGTATAACCATGCCAATGCAGAGATGCTCCCTGAAAGGAAAGACACAATACTCGTGTTTGACCTGCTGACAGAAACAGCACAATCTCCATGTGAGACTATTCAAAAGCACCAAATGGACCTTCTGTGCAGGAGCTACATCATGGTCTGAACATCGCAGAGGTAAGTACACTAGCTCGGCATCAAGGGAACACCTATGGGCACATGTCTGCCAACAGGTGAAGTAGAGCCAGGCTTCTACTTCTTCCAACCTCTCACTGCTCCTGCTTTTCTCTCCTCACCACTCATTTGTTTTGGTGTATAGCATCTGTTCTTCTCCTGCTG
>NW_010421492.1:34067-43261 GCF_000710305.1 Buceros rhinoceros silvestris | reverse complement strand
GCTGAAAGAAAACAGACTTCCACTGCTCCAGGCAACTTGCGAACACTGCCTTCATACAATTTTCACACACACTTATCAGAAGCTTATTCCCATGCCCAGCAATGGCTTGTGTACACAGGAGCCAATGTCGCATTGAAAGTCAACAGCATGCAACTGTGTGAATCATTTAGGTGCTTTTGAAAAGGTGCATCACCCTCCACACACCTGATGTAAACAGGATGTTACCTGCTTTAAGCAGGCAATTCATTCAATGCACAAGAATGAAGCTAGGAAGTCAGCCTAGGGTACACCCGCACAGGCACCTTCGAGGAAGCTTCTGCTGAGCTTCAGGTTTCTCAAAAGGTATTTTTCAATCCTGCCTCACAGAACGAGGCTCTCAGGTACCAAGAAGGAACCACACTTCTTACAAGAAACAAGAAAGTGCCTTCAAGTGTTTGTCAGTCCACACTGCACCTTTCAATACAGGATCTTTTCAGAGTAACTCCAAAAGTAAATCTCCAATAAGAACAGACAGGAAACACGGAGACAAAATTCCACATGAGGAAATACCTTAGTAATCTCTTTAAATGTATTACAGAAATCTTTCAAAACACTGTCAGCAAGGTACTTACCCACGCTAAGCAGCACATCTATTTCAATAAAAACTACTCTTTCACTCGTGGAAGAAATAAAAGCTATTTGCCAGCTAAATCTTTGCTTTCAAAGATAACCCTGCTTCAGCCAAGCCCCATTATCCACTGTGCTGTTAGACAAGATTGCTCTGATAGCAGTAATCTGTCTGAAAAATTCAGTGGTAAGGTCAAGGGTAAACCAAGGTAAAAAGTGTTTACCCACTCCTAATTTAGTCAAAAACTTTACTTGTTTCACATAAACCCAAGGAGTTGATCAATTTTATTGTTATTTTACGTAACATTAAACTGCAAACCCTCCCTCTTGTGTTATTACTACTACCTGACTTGTCCAGTCACTTGGAAACTCAACCATCTAAGAAGAAACAAAGACTAAATTAAAAATACTCTTGTCTATAACTTGTCTGTTCAGAAGGCACCTTGCTTCTGTAATCAGTTATTAAGATTACAGATTTATGTTTCAGAAATCAGCAGCAACAGAGACATAAAAGGTGGTGAAAGGACATAACCAGGATTACAGAAAACCACTGTGCCCAGAGAGCTGGGAGCTACCTGATTTTTAACTGACAGAATTGTCCCTCCTGGTAAAGCTGTCAGCCTACAAGCTCAGGGAAATCTGCTTACCTACAAAACGAGCATTTCAGTCTTCTACTCGCTCGGTAAACTCAAAACCAAAAGCAGCATTTCCATTAGGTTTGCCTGGGAACAACAGTAGTTTGCAAGTAGGAAAGATGCGGTGTTTCAACACCTGTCTATTTGACTGTAACGTTCTCAATATATTCTTCGTGCCAACACACTGAATCCTGAAGTACTTTTATTCCTGAAATCAACAGTTTTGCCTGAACGATGAAAGGCCCCTGTTTCTCTCACTAAGAATCCAAGGCAGTTCAGGCATCCGGACTTAAGGCCAAGGGCCACTGTACTTTAGTCAGAATCTTATTGCTAAGGCTTGCTTTAAATAGCATCAGCGAGTTCTACAAGCTCAGAAAAACAACCCCAGGAACAGGGAAGAGGAAAAGCAATGTTCACTTTGGACGAAGGGAGCCAAAGGCCCTGTTAGGACTGGCCAAGTAATCCGAGTCTTTCTTAGCTGAAAAGGGGTGTTTTATTGTACGCCTTTGTTCAGGGCTGCGGGGAGATGAAAGGTTCCACGCAGATGTGCAGAGGCAGGGTCTTCCTAAGGGTATGTTGTCCACCAAAACAGGCACGGCTGTAGAAACACCAGCTCGCCTGCTTTGTCCAGCCACAGCAAACAGGCAGGCGTTTCATCAAGTTTGTAGTCCAAAAGACGTGACAGAGAGAATTTTACACTGAATCTAAAGCCAGCTCCTACTTTCTGTACAGATCTCTGATAGCTCATCAGCACCTTTAGCCTCCATAGTTTCCCTTTGTTCTTCTCACTAAATTCCCCAGTAATCCCTTAGAACATGAGCAAAACACAGGGTTTGGGGTTTGTTAGGGTTCGGGGCGGGGAGGGGTGGTAAAAACTAAAATTCTATTTAGGCACTATAAACAATAAAAAAAACCCATACCACTTCTCTCAGACAGTGAACGGACTCCTCCGTTCTTGAAGAAAGTTTCAGAAGTAATTATGATTAAAAATTCTGTTGAGAAATAGTCAAATTACAGTTTACGGACAGAAAAACATTTTTTTTAAAAGTTGGTACTTTCATTACGAAACCAAAAATAGAAATGTATGGACAAATAACTTTCTAAAAATGCTTTGGCAATAAAAGAATTTTAAAACACCACTTAACAAATGGATTTGACCCAGATTCTTACCCTCTGTTTTAAGGGAACGTTCTTGAGAACAATTCACAAGCACATTGGTTCTCCTAATTTATCTCAATTGTCTAACAACTTTCAAAGCTTCAGTAAGACTCACAACATTCTTTCCCACGTCGCTGCCTGCACACCTCCTTAGCAGGGAAGGTTTTAAAAAGAAGCTGAAAACAAATAAAGTTTAAAATCATAATCATCAGTTGGAAGGGAAGGAAGTAGTTTCCTCATCTTGAAAGGTGAGGAATCCTTCTACACAGCAAATAAGGAGCCAAAGGATCTGCCAGTGCAGTAATCTTGGCTCCCTTTGCCACTTCAGATAGTTCCTAGTTCTTGTGACAACATTGTTTTCAGTCTAAATTGCTCTTTTCTTGTCCTCTGATTCTTGTCCCTCTTTTCCTCAGTTATAGGAGCTCAGCATCTTTAAATACCACAGTGAGAAGTAATAAATTTTTAAAAATTAAGTTTCCAGTTAACAGATGCAAAAATCACACCTCAAACTTTTTGCCTAAGCTTTTTTCTTTTCTTTTTGCATCTAATTTTTGTTTCTGTCAACATTATAACATAATCCAGCTGAGAGGTTTAAAACTAAACGGTTTTAAGCAGTGGGTGAAACCACAGGATGTTAACTGACAGGAGGTTTTGGCTCCTTCCTCATCTTTAAGCATCTATTTCTCAGCTGCTGTTTCTCTGCAGCAGGGCTAGAGTTTATACACTTCCGTCTGAGACTCCTAATTTCCTAATACATGCTGCTTGAGCATGTTTTCTTCCAATTTGTTTGTTTCTTTTTTAACTACAACATTATTGTCTTCCAGCTTGTCCATCTGAATCTAACCAATACCAATTCACGGTTACTACAGCCAGTAGCTTTCCTCTAAACCTCTGACGATAGTAAGCAACACACAGAGCTGTGACACCGTTATCTGACAGGTGACAGAGTTGAGGCAGAGGTGACAACCATAAAAAGAGACGTGAACAGTGAGAAATAGAGGTAAAGCAGAAATGCAGCATTAGGCAGTTCTTCAGCCAAACATAAAGCCATTTTCAATATGTAAATTGCAGACAACAGTTACTAACCTGTTTCTTTTTAAAAATAAAATGTTTTTCCTATGGCATATGCTCCACAGCCATCTCCAGCACAAGAGATTTCGCATTTGAATAATCTCAACGGGGGAAGAATGAAAGCTTATAAAATGTGTATCCTTGTCACTGTTGGACATAGCACAATTCCAAACAAAAGACTAATGCTGAAATACAATCCAGAGGCTGTGATTCCATTCATAAACTGCTCCATTCGAACACAAGGTCTGGAATGAATTTCACCCTCATGTTCAACCAGAGCACCACAATTTATTGTAGTGCTGCACTTTTCAGTTTCAAAACATATCCCTAATTTTTTTCCCTGTCAAGTCCAATGGAGATTAGCAGACTTCTCAATCAAGATCACCCATAACAGGAAAATGCAGCAGAATCCAACAGCTCGGAGACACAACAAAGCAAGTCCAGTTATGTACCACGTGACTACAAGAAAAGCAAACCTACTGCGTACACACAGCTTCAACTGTTCAAGCTGGAAAGGCATCAGAAAGGTCCTTTCGTTAGTAATAGCGTAAGTGGGATCTCAAATGTACCGACTTCAGCTCTGCCTCTAACTCACCGCTAGTCTGATCAGCAGGCTAGTTCTATTACGCCTGTGTAATATCACAGTAGTGCTCTCTGACAACTTTGAACCCCAAAATAAATAACCAGTGCTTCCTATTCATTGCATATCCTGCAGCTGAGATGTGCCAGAGCATCCCAAGAAGGGGCAAAAGGAAGACTCCCATGAAAGCAGGTCACATTACAGCATCACTGGCATCAAAGGCTCATTGTTATAGGAGATGAAAGACCTAAATGGATCATCAGGAACAGGACTGCGTCTCCTCACCTAAAGCTCAGATCAGCAAAAGAGAGTTGTGTTTCAGCTGCCCGGGCTGGGAACAGGGTCTTGCTTACAGGTGGCACAGAAGGGCAGTGCTTTCCACAGGAACCAAAAGGAGTGGCCACACAGCCGCCTGTGCACATGCCAGGGTGATACCACCCAGCTGTACGTACTGTCACATGCTGCTGTTAATAAAACAGCACTGGAAAACCCCGCATTCGCTCTTAGGTCTTCACACACTCCCAAAAGCCAGGCTGCTGTCTCAAGCACGAGGGTGGCAGGGTCAGTGCAACAGGGAAACTCAGTCTGATAGACAGTGGAGCAGCTCTAAACCAGAGCATCAGCTGATTACACAAAGCCTATCTATTGTCCAAAAGTGAGGTTTCTTTCATTCTTCCTTCTGAAACCAACTTGACTCTTCTCCAAAACCTGAAGTTATTTTTCAGGCAGGTTTCTGGAGATCTGAGTTGCAACAATGTGCCAGGAAACACCAAGGGAGCTCTCCCAGGAGCTCCTAGGGTATGAATGCAACAGGCTGGGCTATTCAGCTTCTCACCTCCTACAGCACGGGATTGAAAACGTTGACAGCAGAGTGGTATGAAGACGCTTTTGTCCCCTACAAATCTTTTGAATAAACAGGATGGTGCTCTACATAACAGATTTTTTTTTAGCTTCAGTCAATACTTTCTTGGCTTGCCACTCTTGACAACTCAGTCATAAAACAGCTCTCTCTGGAATATGTCATCCAAACTAATCAGCTGTCAGCTACTCTCCTTTAATAACAGAAGATCTGCATGTGTCTGAGACTGAAACATGGGAATGAGAACTGTGCAGCTGCAAACGTTTCCAGAATGCTGCAGCTCTCAAATTGCTTTTTGCTCTCTACCAAGAAGACATACAATAGCATTGCAGGGAGCAGGTTTGGTACTGTTAAAGCTGCCCAACTGTCCTCAGCATGTCCATAATGTGGCAAATGCTTAGTGATGCCTTTTAACTTTCAAGCACGCTTTAAAGAGGGGAGGGATGTCCTGGTCATAAACAAACAGGCTCAGCTGGACCAGGAGCACAGGTAGTTTGACAATCCCTTCGGATGCCAGCTGCTTAAGAGATGTTAAATTGTGCTCTTACCATTGACAGAAGCTTCAGCCTCTGATTCATCTTGTCATCAAACGGCAATAGGATGGGGAAAAAAGCTTCAGGGGGGAGCACTGCCTCTGACAGAACGGGGAAATGGGACTCCTTCGAACCGCCCCTTGCCCACTTGGAACCAAACTGCTGTATGCAGCAAGGATTAATGCTACACGAGGATTGAGCTCAGAATGAGACCTGGCACCAGAGGAAAGCCAACTGTGCAACACTCCTCTAACTGCTGAGAGGACTCTGCTGTTGCCACATGAAACTGAGGAACTGGGAGGGTCTGTTCAAAAAGCGCTTATGACTTGAAGGAACAAGAACAGCACCTGCCTCTTCCAGTCTGCCTGCAGCAAGTACCATCAGGGGACTTTGCCTTTCCCGGTAGTAGGTTCATTATCAGTCTGAAAAATATTTTTTAAAGCCTCTCAGGCTTTTAAGAGAAAGAAGAAGCTTAAATCCCAGACCGGAAGCCTTAATTATAATGGATTTGTGTGAAAGTTGCCAGATCTCCCCCCGGACTGTGATCAGGGCTGTGCCAAGAGTCTGCTTTATGTCACACTAGCAACCGTGTTAAATTCAGCAAAGAAACTGGGTCAAAGATGCAAAGGCAGAACAGAGATCACTGATTAGCACTAACGATAGCCTGCACTGCAGATCATTTAAGGGTTCTTGCTGTAAGGAAAGGTAGCCACAGTCATATCCAGTCGAGCTGCTCAGAACAAATCCTTTTGCATGTCACATTTACACCTTAAAATCACCCAGAGCCACCATGACCAGAAAACAGCACACGAGAGGCAACAACTGCGAGAACTGGTCACTCGTACTGCTGGCACTGAAACTAACTTCCAGCAAATAAGGAAAGAGCATTCTCACGAGCAGCTCTTCTAAAGATGCATAACTGTTATTTTCAGTCACTGAATTCCATCTACTGCGAGTATAAGGTTACAGATGGAGAATATTGATCTCATGTTCAAGAAATTAAGGGTGCATCTGTCCACAGCTGTAACACTGGGTGCTCTGCAGATCACCCAGCCTTCAAAGAAAACAGCAGAAACACAGACAGCTACAGTGTTTTTCCAGCGTCTCACAGACTTTCCCTAAAAAGAAAAATTGAAGGGACTGAAGTTATTTAGAAAAGGGAAGAAAGAAGTATTGAATGATAGAGACAAAAATCAGTCCTAGGCTTCTAGATAGCCCCAGCTCATTTACAAACAAGCAGCATATTTCCAAGTAATAAATACGACAAATATGTCAACGTAGCAATTAACCTGGAACTCACTGCAACAGACAAAAGGGAAACATATGCTGCCAACCTATGGATAGAGGGTATGAGCAGTTACACAAAAGATGATCTTATGCCATATAAAACAAGCAATTAAAACATTATAACTCAGAATATAGAAATTACTCATTAGACAGGAGAGAGAACAAGAAAAGATTTCTACCACATCCTTTCACTTTCATTCTAAGTGTAATGAGACAGGACATAACTAATGCTATCAAAAAACCCACTAATCTCTGTGGAAAGCTCAGAGTCACTGACTGTCCACAGACAGAATGCGGGCATACAGCCACTGGCAGAAACACGCCGGACACACAGGACCAATGAGATTTATGCCAGAACAACAATATAAAGCAACTCTCCAAGAAATGAAGAGACTTACAAAGTGACAACAACAGAGGCTGCAAACACTGGGCTAAGGACCTGTCCACAGGAGCCGTGTTGAGCACAGAGCTGCTACACCTGCACAGACTGCTGCAAGAACTCCACACGCACCACCAAGCACAGCAGCAGCCTTCTGGAATTGCCCACTCCCTTAATGGATGAAAAAAAAAAATGTGCCAGTACCTATGTGCTGCCGGTCATGTTTATGCCCAACCACAGAAGGTCAGTTATAAGGTATCTTGTTATGAGAGTAGTTATAAATGTATCATGATTTATTTTACTTTTTATTCTTTTCTACTGGTAAAGTATACGTTGTATACAACATACGCAAACTTCATTTGGAACCTTACAGGATGCTAGGACGTAAGGAGATCACATTAAAGGGCTATGGGAATGATGCCTTGTATCACTTTTCAAAGTTACGTGTAAATACTACAACGAAGTCCATTACGGGAGACCCCACTCAGCCAGAAACCCTGGGAGAGAACTCAGTCTTCCCACTCCATCGCACCACACAACAGATAACTGCAAAAAAGCGACTGTGGCCTCTGGAACGCCCAGTTTGCAACACCTCGCAGAGATCTCTCAGGATTCTCAAGCTGACCACCTGTAGAATGTCAGCACTTAAAAGCAGTGGTTCCGATTTTGAAAATCATCATCTTTGTCTCACAAATTTCAGTGACTAATAGCATTTCCTTGCAAATGAGCCTTAAACTTGGGTAATCATTACAGTGTTCCTTCTCGAAGAGGGGGATGGTTTGAATTAACACACCAGATCCAGATATTTCATTTCTGGTCAAGAACGGCACAAGGATTTCTTATTAAACTGCTCCCAAACATCAAACAGACAAAAAAATTTTCCAATCAGTTAACCAGGTTATTAATTGAAATTCACTAACAGCGGCCATCTGTGAGGAGGGGAGGTGGGACTGGAGGATCCCATTTCCATTCACTGCACTTCCCCCCTCTAGGCTGATTTTAGGAGAAAGCGGAAATAAGCATCCCCACTATCTGCGGCGTGTGCTAGCAGCCGCGCTGCAGCCAGCCAGCAGCGCCTGGCATTGTTTGGAGGAACATAAAAGACCTTCTGTTTGGAAAGTTCAAGAGAGAAAGCAGAGAGTCTGTGGCCTGGTCCTGCCGTCAACAGGCTGAAACAGAGGCTGCGAAGCTCTCAAGCAGAGGCTGATCTGCAGCCTTTGAAGTTGAGGGGAAAACTCCCATGGACTCCAGCAAGCTTTGGATCCTGTCTGAAACGCACAGAAAAGCACAAAGCGGCAGCGAAGTAGAAACGAGCATCTGCCAAAGGGAAGTTTAAACAGCATCGGGGTTATCTGTACAGTGTATCATTGTGATGCTCGAGGAAGTAGGATTATATCCATTTCCAAGTCTTTTCATTACGATACAGCAGTTGATCATACATCATTAGGTATTTTTCCACTCAAACCACTGTGCTAGCTATCCTAATGTTGAGTGTTGAACACAGCATTTAGCAAATGCCTCTGAGGAAAGGTGGGGGGAGGAAGACCTGTTCAAATAGCTGAAATTATTAGATTTCGGCTTTCTTCCTCTACCCTCTCCCAAAAAGGCTGGTTAAAGCTATGAAAAACATAGCCTAGGACTGAAAACGTTACGAACAACACTGCTACCATCATCTATTCATAAGCAGCCGTTTGAGACAGAGCACAACCCAGAAAAAGCTCTTCAGCAACATTTTCTCCGAACAATTGCTAAAGGATCCCAAGTGCGTGGAGGTTCCAAATCCGCTTCTGAATTACAGTGCAATTAATTTTCTCATTAAAGATTAATATAGAAGCATCCAAGGAAAGAGATGTGTCTTCTGAATTCTGTAATATTTCCACAAAAGCTTTCTGACATATAGGAGTAGTTATTGCAGTGGTTTTAAAATTTGGTGCTGTCTGGGTCCTAAATGTTTGGGGGGAAATAATTTATTAGAAACTCAAGATTTTAACTACTTCTTCCAGCCTTTGCAAAAGATTCAACAAAGAGCCAAAGTATCTCCCCCCACGGCCCCCCCTCCAAAAATGCAGGATGTTTCCTCTTTCCC
>NW_010421492.1:8163-33994 GCF_000710305.1 Buceros rhinoceros silvestris | reverse complement strand
CTTTCCCTGGCTAATAGAATCCAACTGTTGCTGCATGACATCATGCCTCAGAGCTAGGGAATCCAAGCTCACTCAGACATTCAGCTGGGAGTAAACACCATGGAAAAAAAAAAAATTCAAACTGGGAGAAAATAACATTAAAAAGGCAATTTTTGTTACCTGGAATTTGGAGCATTTCCCTTTCCACTCCATTCTCAGATTTGTATTTCCCAGACAAAACTCTGTCTTATCTGAGGCAATCAGAAAACCAGTCGTTTAGCGTCCAATACCTGCTGTGCTTCCCACAACTCCTTCGTATGACCTTTCGCAGCACTGATTCCAGCTAAAATGATTGCTGAGAACAGACTGGCCAGGCCAGTTGTCATGGAGATCTCTCTCGCTCGCTCTCTCTCCATACGCGCGCGCATACACACACAGATTTAAACAATTCTGGGAGGCATCCACAAAACAGCATGCCTTTTCATCAGCTCCGTGTTTGAAGCATTCCACCCCTCCTCCAAGCCCTCCCTAGAGTCAGCCCAGGAAGCTGAGCTTTGGTCATGAATCGATTGTTGAAATTAGATATTGCCTTCATGAAAGAGAAAACCACTGCAGAACTCACACTTTTCCTCCCCCAGGAAGGAAAACAGAGCTGTTTGCTTGACAAAGCTGTGAACTAAACCTACTGCACTCAAAGCTGCTGGCGATTTGTCTTTGCCCGACTTCTTACGAATTTGGTATCCAAAAGCACGAAGACTCTGTTGAAACACACTCACGCAGACGACAGGAGCTGCTGCCGGCACGGCCTGACTGCTTACCTTACTGTTCTCCCAGTAGCCAGCCAGCGACTTAATTAGCACAGGTATCCATCGTGGTCACGCAGGACCTCCTGTATTCTTTCATGTTTCTGTAATTAAGTAGAAAAATGTACAAGTCAGGAACACTCTAACAGAAAAAAATCCCCCAGGAAAACCAGATAAATTTGGAGGTTTTCTCATACTGACTCTAAGTTTATGTGCCTCTTACTCAAAACTCACTATCTCCCAGTTAAAGGAGAAACCCATTTCAATGACTTCTGTGAATACAAGAACTGATTAATGTACCATATCTGCTGGCACCATGGTTGCAAAACAAAATTTATTCCAAACAGACATGCAACATTTTCTCCTTGACAAAAAAAATTCTAAATTAATCCCCAGCAACGTCATATAGGAAAATTCTGAGTGATAAATCAAGAGAACAGAAAACATTTTCAAAAAAAAGAAAACTAACTTTTAAGGAAATCCAGTAAAAAATATTTGGACTTAGAACAACAGCACCGCGCCCAGAGGTTTTACACTTTGAGAAACAGCTTGGAGACTTACTCTTTAGAGGATTTAACTGGAGTCAATTATTCAAATGTTTTACACTTCACAGAAGATACTAAAGGGGCTGCTCTTTCTGACTCTCTCTGTAACAAGTAGTATAAGCAACAGTCCCTCTAGTGGGCATAAAATTGCAAAGCTGACTATGTCGTACTAGGCAGAGGAAAAAGAAATTGATTTCCTCTCAGCCACTTCATTACGCTGTTATGATATCCCACCCCTGCATTAAAAATTTAAATTAAAATTTGCACATTCAACCCTTTATATTTAGGGAGCTGAATGCAAGAAAATATGTACATTACACAGTCACCACAGCTAGGCGGACACACAAGGAGACACAGAAGAGTTCCCATGTACTACTCTTCCGGCTCTGTCTGTAACGTAACGTGTAGCAAAGGTGCTAACCCTTGACAGGGAGATAGCCGAGAGGTCTTATGAGAACACTTGTCTCCGTTATAAGAGATCAACTACCCTGGAGCATATTATTGACTGTACTTCTGAAAACTCTGAATTTTGCGAGCTCCCAGTGGATCATACACTTAAACCACCTCTCTTTCTAACAAAAAACACTATCCAAAGGCATACACGTGAAGTTTGTTTTACAGTTACAAAAACTGCATGCAGACCCCTCACAGGCAGATGAACATAAGACAGCTCCTGCGGCTGCCAAGAATCCAGAAGATGCTGAAATGACATCATATGGAACAGCTTTTCTAGACGTGAAAGCACCACATACTAAGCTTGAAAGCTCATGCTAAGTTCCCTTAAGAATGCATCAGGGAAGCTCAGCAGAGTCATAGGAGCCAAACATAGAAAAAAAATTACACGCTTTTGTCTTGAAAAGTTCCCTTTGGTGTACGACTGAGTTAAACTCGCCGCATGCTGCAAGTGGGCACAGTTTCAGCAGTGTAACTGGGAAAGGGGGAGACGGGTAGCTCCTCCCAAGAAAGGAATGTTTTACCCTACATCACTTCGATGAGAGTGCTCAAAGACATGGAAATAATAATAATTTAAAAACCCAACAAAAACCAGTGTAGGTATTGATCAATGGACAGGTAAAATGGCTGATCAGTCTCAGATTTTCTACAGACACTATTTCTGGTAGCATGGGAGTATGAATCAACCATCTGCATCACATCAAGTCCCCCTCCAGAGTTTATCACAAGGCTCTGCAGCACTTCATTAGGTGACCACATCTACATACACGGCAAGGACCTCAGGGGAGCAAGCAAGCTGGCGTTTATGAACCACTGAAAATGCTCACTGCATTACAGATACACTCAGCTGAAGTCCCAAACAAAACAAATAAGATTGTTAAAAATATGCTATGCATGCACAAATATGAAGGTACGAAGCGCAGTAGTAAAACTATGGTTCAAGCTTTGGTCTTGGGCAGGTGACTACCTCAAACGAACCCAGACAAGCACATTTCTACTCTAAGCTTCATGAATACACTCCTAATCAATTCCTTATCAAAAGGTGAAATATTAGCTCAGGTTGGACCCGAAGAAACAAGAACCATTCCCACTTCTTACTTTTTTCTCACTGGGCTTTTCCACGAGCACATCAACACCTCAGAACAAAATTTAGGATCAGGACAGAGTCTGAGACTGTAAACCAAGGACATGATGAACAGCTAATATGTTATTACAGCGTCAGGGCTATGCTGCCATCAAAAAGCATTAGAATACGTATCCTCGGCCCCTGCAGGAGACAGACAACCCATTACTCACACAGCTGATGGGTAGTTTCTTATTTCCAATGCACTTCCCATTTCTGACTGGTCAAACACGCTCCTTCCTGAGCTCCGCAGTCACAGGCACAGGAGGCAGAAGCCACATCAGGCACACAGGAGCAGACACGCTCTGAAGAGGATGAGTGTGCACCAAGAGAACGCTCACCGCGGCACACCTGGCGTCTCTGCCCTTGAGACTGGGAAGGGAATACGAGCCACTCTCTCCACAAACTGTGTGATCTGAGATTCTTTACTGAACGCTTTCCAAATCAAGCGGCCATCATCAGCAACAGCAGAGGAAACAAAAACGAGACTTGCTCCTAAGTAACTCACAAAATGTTATCCTTCTCAGTAGGTGGAAACACAACATCAACTTTGGGATTTAAAAAGATGAAACCACAGAAGAGCTACAGACTAAGTTGCCCACAACAACAGCACAGAGCTCTGGAAGATGAAAACTGCACCAGCTTCGGTAACATTTTCCTTTTTTTTTAATAAAATGAATTCCACATAAAAATATCTTGTAAAATTAATTATGATTTTTCCCCCTCCTCAAATAACTTTGTGCCCCTTTCCCATAGAAGACAACCACCTTGTTTTTCTTCCTCTCCTGTCATCTCTACACCACAATTACTGATCGTCCTCCCAGCAGCCCCAAAGGATGTGTATCTGTTTGAACTTAGATAAATTTAAGTCTCAGCAGCAAAAACTGAAGCTTGAGCACCCTGTCCCAGCACATTTTTAACCTGATGCCACAGAAAGGCATGTGCCTGCAGCTCCTGCTGACCTCACTGGGAGAGGCATCAGCTAGGCAGCAGCACTTCCTCATCACCAGGCAGCGACTTGCAGAGGTATGAAAACAAGGGAAAAGGCCCCAACCAGCTCATAGAAAAAAGCATGCGCAAACCTCAAAAATTATGTTCTTTGTGCTGTAAGCAGAGGCCCAGCACTCAATGCTTTTGCATAGGACATTGTGTGGCTACCACGTGGGACAAGACAAAAACATCCAGGACAGCAGCCACCACACTCTGCAGCAGTCTCACAACACCGAGTTCTCTGAATTAACAGCCCATAGCACTAGGCTTTATTGTTACCACTCCAACACAACAGCATAAGAGCACAGCAATAAAGTGGCACAAGATAATGCCTCTGACCCCAAAAGCATCATTCTACAGAAGTAAATAAAACTTCCATCAACGTAGAGTCTCACATTAACTTTAATTTTGCCTCTGCATCATTTTGCTATGACTGTGGTGTCACAGTGAGTAGTAAAAAATATATCATAGCCCTGCAAACAACAGCAAAAAAAGTTGACCCAACATACGAGCCCCCCCAGCTGCAATGAGACTGCACAGGTGTAAGTCTAAGATCAGCCAGCTGTAAACTTGTCTTCTTCCCCCATCAGATCCACTACCCGTAGTACTTGCACAAGTCTCTCTTCTAGAAGGAGAATTAAAAATTTCCATGACCTCTTCAATAGCCAGTGTGGATCCTGTTTGGAGCACTGTACTGATTTCACTAACCCAGAAAGAAAAAAAAGCTCGTGGGTGTATGTATGTACTGTATGTACATAGGAAGTGACTAACCATAGCTGTGCACCGACACGCTGCCAATGCCTTTATGGCCCTACATCCCATTTCGGTTTGATCTCGCTCTGCAGACGAAAGCCTGCCACACTTGGGTCTGACCCCGACATCTCAACCGGCTGTACGACAGCAATCTGCAGAAGCTGCTAAGTGATTTGGTGATTAACTGAGAGGATATCTCTACCTGGGGGGTCACGACAAGAAGCTGACATACATTCAAATTCCTGTGCAAACATTCAGAAATAAAGTCGGTTAACTACAAGGCTATTATTGTTTTAGGCCCTGATTCAGCAAAGCACTTAAACACTGACTTCAAAGGAACTTAAAAACACGCCAAACATGCTACAATATCTTCTCAGAGTGGTGCTGTAGTAACATGGTGTATTTCAGAAAAGACAGGCAGAGAGAGGTTTATTTGGCGGTTAAAGCTTTAAGAGGTTGTACAGTGATATAACCAGGTCACGCTCCCCATGCTAAACCTCCTAATAGAGGCTGAAAACCTGCTGAGCAATAAGTTGAATAACTCCTCAATAAAACAACCTTAAACCTGAACAGTGTGGAAATAACTCATGTAAGTGCCTGCTTTGAGAGTTCTCCGTGCCTATGGTCTGATTCACGACAGGAGACACACACTGCAGCTCACCGGGCTAGGAGAGCGGTGCAAAGCCAAACGAGCCACACGGACTGGCCCCGGGCCCAGGCAGCCAGTTCAGCCAGCTCTCAACATCCCAGCGCTGCAAACCGTTTCAGACGACACCGGGCCAAGGAACAAGCCAAGCCATAGGGATAACCAAAAGGTGGGAAGCTCATGCAGCTAAGTCCTTCTGCTCTTTAACTCTCCAGAGCCAGCCCTGTCTGCAACCCATTTGTGCTCCAGTCAACAGCCGTCAGCGCACGGCTGTGCTGTGTGCCAGGCGTGCCTGAAAAGGGAAGACGGGAAGCTATAGGACCAAAACTAGCAGAGGGGGGAAGCTCCCAAGAGGGAACTATTTGTCCTGTCTGGACAGAACAAGACAATTTTGCCAATTTTGCCCCTTTGACAATAAGGGTTAGTCTTTATAAGGGTTAGTCTTTTCCTAACACTTCCTAACATCTCCATCAAGCATGGACTTACACCCCATCAAGAGGGGTAAGACAGACAAGCAGGCTTCCTCTGGGAACTAGCCGTATCAGGAGAGATGTCAATGAGTTGCTTGAAATTCCACAGGAATTCTCATTCGACCCTACATGAATGTGAGATATGTCAGTTTGTCTTACTTCACTACTGTTTCTTTAAAGCCAAAAGACAAGTTTCTGTTGCCCTCGTTCACAGTACACATCCTGCAACAAAAGACATTACACATGGGACTAGAAGGAAATTTAAAAAACAGATCAGATCCCCTCACACCTGGAACTGCAATACAAGCAGGACTCACAACAATATAACTCTGCAAAGCTTTGACTCAATGGAAACAGAAGGGCAGAATCCTTCTCAGTGCACAGAAACGATGGGAATACAGGTCCTTGAAGCCAAACCCCACCTGAAGGGGCATTTTTCAAGCTGTGGTCAAAGCAGCCCTTCCGGTCTACATTCAGGTAGTGGGACAAAGATGACGATGCTGTTGGGAATGATCCCTGTCGCTACATTGGCTCAATGGAGCTAATAAAGAGAAGAGGATCTCTCAGCAAAGCAGTGGGCACAAGCACAGGTATATTCAGTAACACAGTGCTGCTTTCTGAAGCAGAATATGGGTGGCAGTTACATTTTTTTGCACTTTCCCACCCCCACTGCAAATTAAGAGCTCTTAATTTGAACTCAAAATGGAAAATAAAGGGGCCCAAGGCTGAGCATCCAGTACGATATCACCTTGTTTACATGAGAAAAGTCACAACCAATAGCACTTTGAACTTCTAAATAAACAGACAGATAAATAGTGACAACATGTTTTGTGATTCCTTTTGATCACCAGCTATGAAAGTTCACAGGAAGTTTATGCACCCCCCTCTGACTGGGTAGATCTTATCTTCCAAAGACTATTAGCCAAGAGACTCTAAGAAGAAAGTGTCAGCCTGATGTTCCTTTGGACAAAAAGCTATGACGTATCTGTGGCTAACTCCTGCAGCTGCCTTCCTTTATTTCAGCCATGATTTGAACCTCCAAGTTCACCTGGAGACCCTGAAAACTGCTGGAAACATGCTGGGAGGATGCCTGTGAGCCCTGCTCAGCGTTTCTGGGGAGGAAGGGTACGGCAAGCACCAGCCCAGCGCTACTCCCATCACCTACACCCAACTGAAATCAAAGCCAGTGGCACCATGTGCTTTCTTAGGCATATAACGCGTTTATCTTCCATATTGTCATAATCATCACAGCAGGCAGGATTTTCAAGCTGCAGACATTAAAGCTATTTTCTTCTCTATTTTTGGATAGAGCAGATAAAATATTGCTTTGAATATGCAGAGCTCCTTTCATTCATGGCCTTCAGCGTGCTTTACAAAACCAAGTAAATGTCACTCCTGTGCGGCTGCTTGGAAAAGTGGAGTTAAGTGGCTTTGTGAATGAGGCTGCACAGTGGCCCCTCAGAAACAAGGTGACCAACCAGGTTCTGAGCACCAGGCTCTGCTGCTTGCCCTGAGATCACAGCACCTTCAGGCAGTTGGGGTCAGCTGAACTTCAAGGAATATCAGAACTTTTTTCTTCCTGGAAAACAGTCTGGGCATGGGAAACAGCTGAAATTAAGCTTTCCATCTAGCTGGTTTCCAGTGCCACGGAGACATGAAAGTCAGTGACAGAGGAGTGACTAGGACAAGCTTGTGCAAAACAAAAGAAATGCAAAGCCAGACCATGCAGACAGTCCAAAAACATTCTGTGAACTCTGTGTTAGCTTCTCGGTACCTCAGTGCTTCCTGGATTTAGCAATGGAGCGTGGGACAGAGATGCCCAGATGAGTCACTACCATCGTAACTCCAGAACTGGAAGCAGCACGGCCCCAGCAGCACAAGGCAGCGCCTGAACTAACGCAACCGTATTTTTTGGGGAAGGGGGTCATGCCTCCACACAGTGCCTCCCTGCGCTGTAGGGCCGTGTAAACCTCCTGGAGTCAGCTCCAGGGCTCTTTGTGCTGAGCTCCATTGTGCGGCACAGACATTCCCCGAGCAACATGCTGAACACCACAGAGGAAGCCAGCCCCAGCACTGGGAATCCGGCTCCCAGCACCCGAGCTCCAGATGAATGCCTTAAATGCAAGGTCATTTCTCCCCTTCGATTCTGTGCACTCTTCCAAACAGAGCTGGGGGAAGCCTCTGCAAACGGACCCACAGCCCCCACACCCACGCAAGGACTCTCCCGACACCCCCTTCTAGGCTGCTGCGGAATCACGCACCAACCTGTCTCCTCTGCACCACTAACAGTAGAGGCTATTAGTTAAGAAGAAAAAACATAAAAGTACACATTCTGCTTGCCTCTCATCAAAACAGATGGCTCGGAGATAAGATTTTGCCTCTTGCCATGAAAAAGCATAATTTCTTCTTTTAAAGTATTTCCCATTTTAGAGACAAAAGAAAAGCACAAATCAATTTTTTTTTCCCCACAAACTGAAAAGGGCAGAACTTGGGAAAGTACCCAGCGCTTTTCTTCCAAGTCTGGGAAAACTATATGGCTTATATAGGCCAGGACGCTGTTATAGACATTTTTCCTTTAAAACGCTGGATAAGGTCCATATAGTCACATGATGTCTCCATTGCTATGCACGCTGCTTTAAGGGGATGGACACCACACTCCCTGGAACTGCTGCTGCTTGCTGTCCATACTCTGAAAACGGTAAAACCCCGCAACACCAGCTGAGCCTTAGCCATTTAATGCACAAAGACCACACACCAGAAAGTTTACAAACAACCTTGTGCCAGTGAAAAGCGCTAACAAAAGCTCTGCTCAAAGTCTTGACCTGGCCTGCGCTGGACGCTGCACCCACATCTCCATTTAAGCGTCCCAGCAGGAGCGGACTGCTAAAGGCACTGCCCACTCCCAGTCAATCACCAGAGCCACGTCGAGATTTGAACACGTCACTTACTGCTGTGACCCAGCAGTTGGGTCTGCGTATGTTCACTGCAAACACAAGTTAGTGCCTACACTGCTGGAAGCAGCTTATGGAAAGCCTGAACTAAGATTCAAATCATGAGGAACACGCATCACAACTTGCTTTGGAGAAAATTCCCCGTGCAAGAACAGACATGCTGATTACGACTCCAGCTTTCTGACTTCCTGACGTGTGAAAGTCCCATCCGTAAACATGAGAGCTCAGTGCTTACTGAACACATACAGCAACGCTCTCAGTTTGCCAGGAAGAGCTGAAAATGCCTTTTTTCCCCCCCCGCCACATGCATAGAGTTGAAACCCTCTACTCCACTCCCTGCACAGTGTGGAGGGACCTAAGGAGTCAGAAGAATGAGATGGCGCTCTTGATTTTGACGCTATCCAGTTACATGACCTTGGACAGCTTTCTTCGCTTAGCAGCACAATACCTGTTGGCTTTCCAGAACACTGGAAATCAAAAGCAAACAGTCCTGGAACGATGCAGTAACTTGCAATCTCACCACAAACTTCAAACAATGTGTATCTTTGATCACGTACACTTCTGTACGTTAGTCAGCCTCCAAGGCCATTTTCAGTTTAACCTGCTTCACATCCATGCATTTTCGATACTCCACCCAGTCTGAAAAAGGACAATCATGAACAGGGTTTTTGTCATCCCTGACACTGAAATGAGCAGCTTTCCTCACAATTTACACAAGTCGAACGTGTGTGCAAAATTCTGACTTTGTTATAATTTTTCTTAGATTTTGTACCTGGTCACATTCTAAAATATTAGATACTTGCACTGCAAGATTAAAAAAAAAAGCCAAAAAACCCCTATGTTTTGGGCCATTTTTAAAATCCCCTCTGCATTCAAAACTGTACCTGTCTTGCAGGCACCTCCACAACAGTTAAAAATTCCATACCAAGTCTTGTGGTTTAATCACTAGTTTCATCTCTGGTTTACCAGAGTGTGACCTGGAACAAATCTTAGCAATTATACCTCACCTCCTCTAGAGTGGCTCCCAAGTATAATTCATACGGTTTGCAAACCAACCGTAAAATAAAACGGGAGCTTGCAACCCCAATTCCTAGACATCTGAGATACTTGTGGAAAGCCAGCAGACCAGCACGATATAGAAGAAATTTGTAAAACACAATTCCATTTTACATCCATTTGGAACGGCACTTCCATACTTCAGGAAATACAACCCTCCCCTGCAATTCGGCATGAGCCACAGCTAACTGAACCAGCTTTCGGCCTTCTGTCCTGGCTTCCTTACCTCTAAGGAGCTGATAATAACTGAATCTATTAGAAATAAATTCATTAAACTGCGTAAGTTGGCCATGGACTGCTGGAAGGAAAGCATTACTGTATTAAGAAAGATGCTGATGCTGACTACACCTCTGAATTTAACCAGATTCTGACTACTAAGCCCATTTAAGAGGCTGTATTAACATAACCTTCAGCAACAGTTTCACTACACAATTTTAAAATCACAAGCTGGACTAGGGAACGGAAAAGAAATGTCATGCACTGTCACACACACAGAGAATGAGGATCAACTGCTTGAATGCTGTCTCCTGCATGAAGGAGCAAGCCCACTAACAGAGGACAGCGATAAAAACACCCATACACAGCACAGAACACCTCCAAAAGCCAAAACAACAAGCACTTGAGGTGGAAAGCGGAGCAGACCGCTATGACTCATAGGCTATAAGTCTAGTCAGCGAAAAACCTGGCAGAAGTGTGCGGTTTGACTATGTCTGTACATTCCCACGAGATTTATAGCTGCTTATTAAATCATCTGTTCCTGCAAGAACCAAAGAAACCGTATATGTTTCACTGGATTTTACATCTGCTACAAAGACTCATTAACACAGCGAAGCTTTTTTTTTTCCTATTAGGCGAATCATTCAAAAGATTTTAAGATATTTCTTGTGACAGAAAGTAAAATCTACAGGACGAATGCGCTGCAGGGGGATCTGAAACCTGCTGCATCAGGATGGGCCTCCCTCACTGGCATCTATGGTCTGCCTGGCTAACCTTCAAAACCAGATGGGAGCTTTCAAGTGACAAATAGTTTCCACAGAGGAAAGGAAAGCAAAGGAAACAAGTACTTTCTACATAGGAAAGTTCTGTCGAGGAAATAGTCATGTCTTCAAGAAAATGACCACTGTGGCTTGAGACAGGGTTTGTGGAGCAGGTTCATGAAGTGTGGTGACACAAGGCAGACGCTGGTGCCAGAGGACCTGCGTCAAACTGCAAGAGTTAATTAGTGGTATTAGCCAATTAAATTATTTCACACAAAAGTTGCTAAGTTCAGGAGCTGGACAGAAAATACCACTAGCCCTGCAGTTCCATCTCAAAACCCAAGCGAAGGAGCAAAGGAGCTGTGCACACCCCTGCTCCACACGTGAACTCTGCTGCTTGAGCGCCGGTCAGTTTGCAGAAGAGCAAGAGAGAAGGATGGGTAAGGCTGTCATTTCAATCCACCCTGTAGAGCCAAGCAAGCTACTTTGTTATCTCCAAACCTTCTTAGAGCACCGCCACCTCTACCCTTCACTCATTATCCATTGAAAAAAAACATGCATCAATAGAGAACTTACTTTCTCCCACCTCCCCTCCCCTCAGTCTTACTCTTCGGTTCTTTTTTCACCCTTGGGCCCATCCACAGCTTAGCTCTCCGAGATAACCATCTCTCAACAGTAATGTACAAAGATGTTATTAAATAGAAGCCATTTGCTGGGGCATACATGAGCTGAATGCCCTGAACTTCCAGAAGGTAGGGAAGTTTTTACACATTTTCAATTAACCCTTTAAAAATAAACAAAAATCCAAGCACATTCGCCAAACATCTCAGAACACAGAAATATTGTATACATGGCTACTTCAGGGCTGACCCAGGAACAGAAACATACTTCAAAGAAAACACCCTTCTGGGTCAGACCAGTGGTGCATCTCGCTCAGCACCCTGCCTTCAAAGGCAGAGGAAGACAACGTTAGCCAGGGCAAGACCAGGCACCCAGCTGCTTTGCAGCCATTTTTCTTCGTCCCTCCAAGACCACAGGCTGTGGGTGAGCAGCGCTGAAAAGCAGGAAGATCTACAAAATTTTGCTAAGAGTGTATTTGTTTCTCTTGCTGTATCAATGAAATCCTATTCAGCCTGTAAAGTGAAACATGACAGAGAGCCACATCTGAACTGCTGTATTTAACTGAAAAGTCAGCAGCTTGAGAGTTTGAGAGCACACTAATAAAATCAAGACCCGTACCAGCTCACACACACACTGAATGCCCAAAGCCTGCAAGCAAGGGAGCCGAGCACCACCGTGCCCGTGGGTGCAGCTGCAGCAGATTTGCCAGCTGGATAGGGAGACAAGAAGGGATGGGTTGTTCAGCACATTTCTCTTTCATGTTTTTCAATTGCTGCCTTGTAAAAGTCAATTTGGTAAAAAACATGACAAGATAATGGTAGGTCCTGCTGAATCTGCACAGCTATGCCATGCCAAACTGATTTCTGCAGTAAATCATGTGCACTCTCAACACACAAGGCAGGGCTGTACAGCTCTGCAAGCTCGTTTATAGCATATATATGTTTTTTCAAAAATGACAAAATGCCTGTCAGCCCTTGTTTTTTCTCTTTCTTATCTCTGTATTGAACTGTCTTCACCATGCTCAATCAATACAGAAGGAATAAACATGCATGGTGAACATGATCTGCCAGCAAGCCACCTGAAAACCTAAGTCAGCATAGATATGCTCAATAGGTCACAGTCAGCCTCCTACCCTACAGCTGCACAAGCACCATCACCAGCCTCCTACCCTTCACAGCAGTTAACTTCCTGCATTATCAACTGGTCATCAACACATTGAGGTGTTTTAATGCCTTTTCTCTTAAAAAAAACCCTCTATAAAGCAACATTGCGGGGTGGAATAGTTACGTCAATATTCACACCCAGCACAGTAACTCCACATCTCAGTCCATTCAGCGCGAGACATCAGGACCAAGGTACACCATCCCCGCAGCAGACTGCCTAGCAGGCTCTGGACTAGTCACACATTACAAGTCTCAGATGGCAGCACGCAAAATCAAGAGCATTACTCAATTCTCAATAATCATATTAGTACCTTTTGATTTGGCTCTCCTTAACTAGAGGCAGCTACGCTAGTTAATGTAACTTTCTTGCTCCGTGTCCACTTCATCCCTTGTGCCTTGCACACATCAACACCATAACTCACAATCAGTGAGCTTAGAGCAAACACGAATCTGGGCCAAGTCACTCCAGATCGCTACCACCGCATCAGTGGATGTCACCCACCCCCCCAACACCTCCCCAGCAATCCAGCCACACAATAGGTTTTGTTCTTCGCATTGCAAAACCGAGAGCTTAGCACTGCTGTGGAGGAGGCACGATCGCTGTATTTCGCAAGCACAGGAAGCACACAAATATTACTGTCCACTCTCAGCAGAGGAATCACCATACGAGAACAGTTGTGAGAACTGCAGCAGCCTTCCAGACCAGTCTAAAACCTGAGTCAGCCCTTCGGCAAGCTGCTGAAGTCAATGCTTAGCTTTCAAGCACATGCTCAAGTATTTGGCTGAGCTGCCACCATTTTCAAGTGTGGGATGCAGAATCCCACTCAATGGTTGCTCCAATGACAGACTACAAAAGTATTCTTGATATATAATAATGCAGTAATTTATGGGGGTGCGTTCTCCCTTAACCAGAACCTCAGACTCATCTGTTTTTCACAAGCAATTGTTTCTTGAGGAGCATTGCTGTGCCCCTCATCTACAAACACTGAGAGAACAGCTGCCAGCCACAATAGGAAATGGTTTACACTGAAAGTATTTCTTTCCCCACCAATTCTACTCCACGACAACAAAAAAAAAAAGCCAAGAAAACACCAGTAACAAGAAAACCCAAGAGAATTTGATAGTCTTTATTCTGCATCTTTGCTGAGAAATAAGAATTTTTGTTTTCTCTTTCAGACCATCCTGTTATTCACACAGAGAATTACAGACCTAACCAATTCTATAAATGGTTGTTCTCTGAACTCATGGTTTAAGATTAGGTCAAAGGAAGATCACTCACATGTGAAGCATGACTGTTCTCTGGCGAAGTAAAGCCATTCTGATTCCTGACAATGTTATATCTGGCTTATTTTAACTGTCCTGATCTGCTGCCCCTTTTCCTCATCCACCATGGAGTGGCAGATGTCAGAAGAAAAAGCTTCTGCACTCCCCAGAAAGAAAGTTCACCCAGAGGCACGCTTGGAGCCAGGCGCTGCCATCCCCGTTCTCACCCAGCTCGCGCTGCCTGCCCGCGAGCACACATCACGCCAGCACAGGGGCAGCCTGTGGCCTCCAGCGAGAGCGCAGGCAGAATAATTCCTAACCCCAAGTTCCTGTGTTAACACAGTACCGCCAACCTTCCCAAAGTTACATCAAAACCTCAATGCAGGATTATAACACTTGTTTGCCTAATTCATGAGTTATCATACAGGTGTAGCTCCTAATAAACCAGATTGTTACTGTTTGCAGATGACTAATGCTCTTCTGACCGTAAAGCTGTGACTAATTCCTGCAGACTGAGACCACTGAAAAAGCAACTAACGCCTTGCAGAAGTTCTGTAACACAAACCAAACTCTCATTAGGTGATACAAGGTTAATCTTGTAACCTGCAGGTAACACCAGGTAAACCGTGCTAGCTGTCTCCTAGTATAGCACCTGCCAAATAGAGGCTGCTTCATTAACTGGATAGTATCTAGTTTTGATAGATAATGATAGTGATAGATAGATAGTCACTAGTATCTAGTGACTACAATCAGCCAAAGGTTTACATGTCCAAGTATCTTTTTTACACCTGCTAATCAGGTGCTGAAACGACTGTTAAGAAACTCTATCCACAAACACTTGAAGGCAAAAGATTGTTCCTGTCGTTAACGTGCCCACAAAAACGCAGAGCCCATACCAGCTGCTGGGCTCCAAAGCGGACCCGAAGCATGCGGCCATTTCAACACAGACCACGCCCCGCCACTCTGCCTGGCTTTAAAGCTGTAAGGATGCTGTCAAATAACAGACTGTCCAAAAACCACGCAGCAGAGTGACTAGCCTTACTGTCTGAATCAACGGGCAAGTTTCTGGAATGGATTTTTGGGACAGGGTGCTTGGGGGACGGTTGGATGGATTTTTTTTTTTTCCAACAGTTCAATGCTTTAAATCTCTGCATTCTGCCAAATAAAACTGCATAGGCATTGAAAGGTGCCAAGGACCAATCAAACCTTCAGGGATCTGAAAATGAAACCTCAAAACGCTTTGTTTCCAATTAAAAACCTTGGAAGCAAGTTAGACTAACCTCATCTGGGTGGCTGGCAAGAAAAAAAGAAAAATACTCAATGCGTAATCACATCTAATTTCCTGCAGAGCTCTGCTCTGAAAAGCAAGTGTCAAAGGACGGGAGTGACTGGGTAGCAAACAGTCCTGGTCAAATTCCCCAGCTCACCTTCACTGCAGGCTCCAGTGCAGTTCCTGGAACAGGAGCAGTGGAGAACCCTGTCATAAAGCTGTATTAGCCTGATGCAGGAGAATGCTTCCAGCTCATGGGTTAGCACCTCACTTTAATCGCAGACAAAAGCGGTAGATTCTCTCTGAAAAGCTATCTTTTTTCCTTTTTTTCCCCCCCCTCTCTTTCCAGAGAAAGTATTCTTTAGACAACTTGCATACAGTATGTGCAATCCTCCTGCTCAGGAAATTTTGTCTGTTATTAAAAGCAAATGCAAACCAAACAAACAAATCCATTTTTGATGCATTTGCTTGCCATGCCAAGCCCCCCAGCTTCCACTCTCAGGGACTTACTGAAATATTTGTTTGTTTACACAGAGCTGGAATCCTGGACTACCAGGTTGTCTTCCGGCAAGAGCTCTGGCCGCGCTAAGAGATGATAACAATATTAAATATATTTCCAGTGACATCAGTAGGAAAGTAACTGTACTGTAAATAATAAGTTACATAAAGGTGTGGGTTTGACTGTCCATGTAGAAATTCATCCGTGTAAGGATAATGAAAGATACCACTTCAACCCACCCAAAGACAAGGTGCTGGTTCCTTTCCATTCAGTGGACACCATTGCTTCATCACTCCAGGCAGACGCAATTTTCTCCTGTCACGCCAATCAGCTCGCTGGGAGAGAGGCTGAGTCAGTCTTCTCTTGCGCTCTCCCTCCAACATCAGACCAGCAAGTGAACAGTGGGAATAGATAGAAACTCGTACTGCTGAGTTTAAGTACTTCGATCAATGCCTTGAGACGGGTCCTCAGGACCTTTGAGGTGACCTAAGCAAATGACAAAATCTTAGGTTTAAATAAAGGTTTTATTCCTCCTATTAGCTTTACAGATTTCAAGCCTTTGGGACTCACATTTCCAAACCTTCCCATGTAGCTACAAAAGCCAGAGGAGGTCAAGACTTCTAATAGTCACTGAACTCTAGGAACCAGGGCCTTCAAAGGAGGACAGAAAAAAACCAAACTAATAGGAAAAACAAACAAAAAAAATCCAACATTAAAATTTGCAGTTGTCAAGAGTAAGAAAAGTTGTGGGTTTTTTCCTTTGCATTTATCACCCACCATCTCCCACACAACCACAGAGTAAGAGCTCATGGTGACAGAACACTCCTAGCTCTCACTTTAAATGTCCTTAGTCTCTGTAATTGTACAGAGAGCAAACAAAAACTGCTTCATTTGCCAGCGAAACACAGCAGCAAGCGGACCACAACACAGCAGCCCTTACGGGAGGCACAAAGATGAAGAGCGAAAAGAAATCAGACTGGGATTTGAATACCGGAAGGCCCACCCAGACCCAAATGTCTGCGATGTTACATTTCCTGACACAAATGAGAGATGTTTGATGACCACGTGAGTTTCAACGATAGCTTTCTCTCCCTGCGTGACATTCCGCAGGATGTCATCATGTTGGGGACGTGACGCAGCTGTAGTCTCCCTGGGGAGACAGGGATTCAGTATGTGACAAACCCCATGTTCTGACACCACATCAACTCTTCCCTGTCCCACACATGCAATGTTTGAGAAATCAAACCCCAAAAATGGCACTTCCAGAGATGAAAAACAAGAATAACCAAGGATCCACCAATGAAGGGCACAAAGTTTCACACCATTACAACTTTCTGGTATCTTCTTGGAGCAAGTATCAGCGTATTCATCTGCACATTAGGCTTTTCTCAACAGATTATGGTATTTGAGACCACCTTCCCACTCACTAGGTCTGCTTGTAACCCTCTCCATAGCCATTCCTCCAATTACTGTTTCCACATGGATCAGTATGTGCTGCCTACCCTTCAGCTGCACTCCCAGAAAATATCCATGTTGACTGCAAAAACCAATCTGTCCAGATCGAACTGCAAGCAAGCAAGCTGCTGTGAGCTCCTGACCTCAACAACTTGATCGGGACTTTCACAAAATAAACACACAGGAACCCAACATGCAGCATCTTCATTCCAGTCCCCAGGGAAACCACATACGACTCCTAATCCTAGGGGACCAGAACGCATCTGGCATTCCGTCCTCTGGAGAGGCCCCACACTACAGATGGCAGTTGGACAGAAGCATGCTGCTGAATCACAGGTCAGCTAATGAGTAACTCCCCGTGGATGTACAGCTCCCTTTGAACTCTCTCTGTACCAGCCCTGTGCACACATGTTCACTGCCTGAACCGTGGGTTCTGGCACCAGCTCTACATAAACCTCGCAAGGCTTAATTCTCAAGACTACTGAAGTCAACATGGGTCTTTCCACGAGCTTCTCCAAGCTTGGGACCAGACCCACATTCCTTTATTTTAAAGAGCATCAGAACTGCACCGATTATTTTGAGGCAAGTAGAATCACCAGGCTGTTGCTTGCAGACCAGGAGAGTGACCTGCTCAGCCAGCTTTTTCCACAAGCTCTCAAGGCAGACCTCCTTCCCTGCACTGGGCATTCATTTTCTTCTCATTGACTCGAGGACAAATTAGACAGAAACTGGAAACAGAAAATCCTAGGCTGGAAATCAGAAGAACATTTCTACCCACTAGACTAGCAAAGCACTGAAACAGCTTTCCAACAGGCAGAACCACAGGGTCAAAATGGTACCTGCTGCATCATTTCAAAGGGCTATGTCCACCTCCCAACAGCAAGGCATTGGTTCTGATTGCCCAAGAGGAGCTGAGGCACCACTGCACTGCTGCAGGGCAGGCAGGTAACCTCCCCACACCAAGAACCGTATTTCACCACAACCTGAGCCCTTCCTGCCAGGGCAGCTTGTGAGCACTGCATATCCAACACCCAACAGGAGAAAACTGGAGGAGAGACACACTGTGTTCTAGCTCCCATTGCTTGGAAATACCAGTCTCTGGGAATTTGCCATGGGCAGTCGAAGCCAGTGTTGGGGCTGGTATCAGAGTGGAAAGGCTGCCTAAGGGGTGATGCTTGGGTCAGTAGATTACAGGTCTCCCTCCCCAGCTTTCTCATCCACATGGATTCTGCTTCTGGGCTTTTCAGCGGCTCTATTTAACATACAAAACAAACATATACACTGATCCAGATTTATTTTTATGTATAAACTGAGAGCTCAGTTTATCTACAGCCATATACATACCACCTTCCATATGGAAAAGGGATCAAGTGCTTTACTGTGAGCTTTTCTAATGGAGCAATAAGATTCCAATACTTTCTTGACTATTTTTTAAATAAATCCAACAACTCATGTTCTTCAGCTGGGTAGGCTAACAGACCCTGCATTCTCAGGATTCTGACAGGCAGCATCCTGAATTTTTACCAAAACACTGGAAGAATGCCTCTCTATCTTCTGCAGGCACTATCCCTGCATGGAACAAAGCGCACAGGTTTTCACCAGACACATGCCGAAGGACGCAGACAACAGTTACAGCAGGTTTTCCTCTATGCCTCTAGGCATCCTCAGGCCTCACACACAACAGCTGAGACACGCTAGCTATAATCTCCTTAATGCTATTGCTGGTGATGCGGTTTCCTCTGACCAGGAGGTCAGGGATACTTTTTGGCCAAGAATCTTAATGACCTAACAGCACTAGAGACAAACCTTTTCGAGCTATTCGTCTGCATTCTTCGGGCATGAGGACATGAAGAAGGGGAAGTACTGAGCCATGTAAAGCTGTGAAAGAAAGAGACATTCCACGCTACAAAGCTATTCAAGTTAGCATCTCATTTATATTCTGGGATATAAACATAGCTCCTCTCCCATACGCGATGAAGATTCCCATACATAACTTCTCAAGATCAATGCTGCATAAACCCACTTAGAGCCCAGTCGCCCCACAACCTTTGAAAATTTTTAGAGCGCGACATATTTGATCACTTTTTAGTACATTACCAATAAATGGATTAAGGTTAACATGCATTTCTCCTCCTCCTCCTGCGCCCTTCTTATATCTGCCTTTTCCCAAACAAAAAAGGACCTCTGCTATTGTTTACACACGCAGTTTATGCATACAGGAAGACCAAAAAAAAAAAAAAAAAATCAGGCTTCAGTCACTAACTGGTGCTTGTGGACAACACTGGAGTACGAAGAAAGGTAATAAAATTCAGCCAATGAAAAAGACATCCGAGGAGACCACGGACTTGCTGGTGAACAGCGTGGCACGGACAATGAAGGGAGGTATGGAGACAAAATGCAAGGAAAAGTAGAAGATGAAGTAGGAAGGTAGTGTGCCACTTGGATTACTGCCAATGCCAGTAGAAATGAGGAAGATGGGTTTAGATAGCCAGCCAGGCCTGTCTCTGAGCTAAAATCCCCAACGTTCCCAAAAGAAAACGGGAGTGCATTTCTCTCTTATTCATGCATATTTCAGAAACCTCTGGAGACTACTCTGCAAACTGGAACTATAAAACAAAATGTCAAGACAATAAATGGGGCATTGAATCTCTGCCATTTGCTAGGGGAAGGCCTTTTCTGACTTGAAGGCAGTACCTCGTTTTCTCTTCATAAACAGCAAAGCAATGCAGAGTAAACACTGTCGAGATAGAGCGGGGCAGGACAGCGTTACTTGGCTGGACCAGTTACTTTCAAAACCTTGCACGTGAAATCCATCCTGCCACAGGTACACCTTAGTATTTTCCTGCCACCTATTCTGTAGTGTCATAGTGGGTATTTTGTAAGAGACACTGAGAAATAGCAGGAATTCATTTTATTTTTTATAATCTGACAAAATTAATTCCAGTTCCACCTCTGCTCACTCCCAAGCTCCTATTATAATCCAAAAAAGTCAGAACTGTTGCAACGTACCAGCAGTGAAACTGCTTTTTTCTCATTTTTTAATGAGAAATATTTTCTCATTTACAGCTTAAGCATTTAAAGCTTTGAACAAGAGAAAGTCACTGTTATTGCTTACCTACACACTTCACTCTGCTTGGAACTCTAAATTTAATCCCTGGAAGAGAATATTAGTGTTTATGCAGAAGTGGTAAAGCAAGTATCTTGTTAAACTACGGTGCAGTATCAGAGAGGTAGCTCTGTGGCTGGGGACTCAAAACCCCAGCTCCATCTTTGGCATATTAGGAAACCGCAGTCATGCAAGTAATTCTATTTCCCTCTGCTTTGATTTCTTAATCTACATACTGGAGATACTGGACAAAGCCATTCAAGGACATTACAACATCCAGAGTTTCTTTCTTTGCTTTTATCTAATGTTTGAATGAAACCAAAAAACTGTGTTGCACAATAAGCCAATTCTGTATTTTCCCATAAAAAGCAGTTGCTGGGTTTGCCTCTGCTTCAGCTGGGCCTCTAGCCCACTCTGGCTCCTTTGGAAGCTCTCTTAGCATCAGCTTATTTCCACAAAGTGCTCAGCACCATCAAAACACCATATTTTAATCATGCTTCAATTAGCTCTAGTAATGGCTCTGATCAACTTTGCAAAGCTGTGGAGACTTGCGATGAAAAGCACTGTACTGGAGCTAGGTGTCATCACTAGTACAAATACAGCCTGAAAACTTCAAAATACACACAAGAAACACCTTTACGCCTTCGTTGACTCAAACATTGCTCCAGGTTATATGACATTCCTCAAGGAATAATTTCAAAGCATTTAACAATTAATAACCTTGTAACACCTCTGAAAAATAAATACCAAAAAGCAGGCACTCGCACAAATTGCTTTGCTACTGCTGAAATACAGCTGTCTCTGGAGCGATGCTTACTACTCATTTAACAGTACAAAGCCACAAAAGCATAGAGGGCACGAAGGAAAAAATATTATCGTATCCATTTAGAGCAAGAGGGGAAGTCTGTGGAGGCAAAGGTGCAGTTAACCAAACCAGAATTTAAACAGCACCCTCTGCCTGATGCCAAATTGGTCAGAAATAAGAACCCGTGTTTCCAGATCCAGCAATCTTCCAAGGCAGAGTCAAGAGCAGCAAGTCCATGTAGCGGTTGGTGAGGGCAGAAGGGGGGTTTTTTCCTGGTTTGATTTACTGGCTAACTTAATCCGTACTGTTTATGATAGTTTAATAGTGTTGGTGGGTTGATCTTATGTTATCTTTAGATGACACTTTAATGTTGCAGG
Source organism: Buceros rhinoceros silvestris (assembly GCF_000710305.1). Taxonomy (NCBI): domain Eukaryota; kingdom Metazoa; phylum Chordata; class Aves; order Bucerotiformes; family Bucerotidae; genus Buceros; species Buceros rhinoceros. The sequence goes on along the minus strand of NW_010421492.1, from coordinate 12,689 downwards.
GCAATCATTATTACATTCTCGCGAGCTCAGAGTGCCTAGAGTGATTGCCTAAATCTAAGAGATGCAATAACTCCTCAGGCAGACAGGCACAAGCGTTAAGCCACTAAGTCCAGTACCTGATTCAAAAGCCATCGTCTCCAACAGGAGTGTGCCCTCAGCTCCTGGCTGCACCACTGAGACATCTTCTCTGTTCAGGGGACAGATGCCATACGCTGACACACGCCATACGCTGACACACAGAACCAAACATGTTCCTGGGAGGTCCTACCCACATAGTGAGCCTTTTCCAATGCAGTTTAGCTCATGAGAAACTGTCAGAAAGTCTTAGAGGACCTTGCAAAAACTAGTTTCATCTCACACACCTTGCTTTGCCAAACCCACTAGTGCTAATTCAAAGGCGGATTCCACGCTTCTTCCAATCCTGCTAAAAAATTTCCATTCTTCTTTAAGCAAGAGTTAAAACTGTCATATTGGGATTTTTTTGACCCTTTTACATTCAGTGGAGTAAGAAGCACTCTGAAGAGCAGGGGAGTGGGATGCAGGTTACTTTTCTTAATCAGTCTTTCAAGCATCATTGCAGAAAAGACCGAGATTCAGTCTGACAGTAGGAAAGAGCGCTGTAGGTGATCATCGCAAATTCCAACCAGGAGCGTGCTCCTCACAGTGCAGCGATCCCCCAGGAGCTGCTTTCTAATGGAGCAGAAAACCAGTCTATTAAAGCCATTGTTTTCCTACAACTGCACTCCCAGGTGGGCCGCAACTCAGCCTTAGTTAGAGAAGGATATATAACCCCGATCTTGTTAAGCATCGGCCATGGAAAATCGTGTTTGCCCCCGCTTCCCAACTTGCTTGCTATTGGCCCTAAGTACAGTACAGAAAACAATCAATGGATCAGGTTTCCAAATGGTAAACAAAACCTCTGGGAAAATCTAACTTAATTTTCACCTTAGTGGGTGTTTTCTGCCATTACTTCACTATCCTCTTCTAAGAAATCTGGTACCATGCTGTTTGCGTGCACTTTAATGCACTTGCATTTTGCTGAGATAACAGAAGTATTTATACAGTTCAAGGTTTAAACTTCTGTTTCCCATATTTTGAACAACATCCTTTACAAAATATGAGAGACATATTTTCAGGAATTTTTTTCTGGCTCAAATAAAACAGATGGGCTTTCAGTCCCAAATATGCAATTGGCATTTGGCCCAGTGTAAAGACATGCCCAAACCGCCTGAGGATGGAGCAGCTGTGGGGCCAGCAGGCAGGTCACAAACTGCCTAAACCAAGGGGACTTTGCAGGAGTGATTCCCTCAGGCCACAGAACGGCTCTGAGGAAAACAAGCAGCAAGTATACTAAAATCACCTCCATTTGGTCCCACGACACATGAGTTGAGACCACTTTCTGTCCATTCAGTGTCCCTTCTTCCCCCACCCGAGCCAGAAATTGCCACCCAGCCTGGTCTCTTATTTAAACCATCTCCCACCACGAGCTTACAAAGAAAGGAGAGTTTCCAGACTGCAACAAATCTAGTACGGTACTGAAATAAGCTTTTGGTAAATAAAATAAAGTGCTGTCATGAAAGATCAGCTAATTCAGCTCATGATCCAAGCTCTGTGGAAATGTCTGCATGAATGTAGAAAAGGACCTGAAAAATTATAAGGGGAGGAAGAGAGAGCAGCTCACTTAGGCAGCCTACATCCCCTCCACCACAGAGGGCCAGGAGAAAAATTTACGGCGGAGATACCAAGCATGAGGAAAAAAGACACTGTGGAAACCAAAGCACAATTGAGGATGTAAATAAGGCTCCTGTTATCCGCTTATTCTGCTCCTCCTCCTCCGTATTTTATCCACATTGCTTAAAAAAAAAATTACCCAAGTGCAAGCCATTAACACTGTACAAAATGTATTTTGGAAAAGTTGTAGCAAGGTTTGCCTCAGGAGACAAGCTGCTCTAGCAATTCAAACAGGCAGCATCCAAGACACTGAGAAAGAAATCAAGTTATTTGAGAGAAAATGCTATCTAAAACCCAGTTTAACCTGAACCTGAAAACTTTAGAGCCCAGTAAACGTTCAAGAGAGACCTATAGACCATTTCCTATTAGATGTCTGCCAAACAGATCCGTTACACATTTAATAAAGCAGTAACATTTAATAAAGCTGTCAACGTATTTGTACTATTTTGTTTACCTGGAGGTATAACTTGATAAATGCTACAACTACTGGACAATGGGAAATGCGATGAGAAAAAAGAAAGTCAGAAATTCTGCTACGTCACAAAAAATAACCTAACAGTGCCCTTACACAGTCCTGCTTTAACAGGCCTGTAACGCCTACATGCATTGAGCCTCTAACACGAGTGCCCAGCTGGAGTCCTCAGCTGCCTTGGAGGGTCCAGCTTCCTTGAGGGAGCAGTCTTGAATACTCTTTGCTGGGTCATACATCTTCACTACCCCTTCCCTTCAGGGCTTCACCTCATACTTGGCGAAGGAGCACAGCTGCTGCTCCTTCCAACATCAACACCTTTTCTTCGCTTGGCTGGAGGCGTCAGTGCAGAACAAAAACAAGGCACTGCTTTCCCAAGTTCAGAGCTCTCCAAGTCACATGCACTTTTCAGGCTCCGTCTTCTGCTCGCTGAAACTTTACAGTGAAACAGCCATCACCCTTCAGAATACGAATTCAGCCCATCGCATCTTTCCCAGGTTAAGAAAGAAACGCAACAAGCTGCAAAGGTACATGTCATAACAAATAGCATAACAACAAACATCAGTAACTTCTGCTCCTTGACCGTGCAGATCTCAGGAGTATGTGCCGAGCTATCAGTTATCCCTTTAGAGATTCGCAGAGAAACTGAGGTTGTAGGTAACGGAATGACTGACAGGATCTCTGACTGAAGGAACAACAAAGCAGGGAACAGGACAAGAGATGTGCAGGCTCCCATCTCTGTATCTGGGTTTACATCTTTCTGTAGACATTGCGCTTAGTAGTAGTTGCTTCTGAAAACCAAACTATTCTCTTAACACCCTCTTCTTTATCCACTCTGTGAGTAATTGCCCATAAAAAAATCAAAGGGATAAGAGTACAAAAACATTGACATTACCGAGCAAAGCCGTTTTCTTCTGAATTTAAGAACAAAAGTCAAGCAGATATATTTTGGGATAAAATTGTTTTAAGAAAGAGGTACTTTTCTGTTTCAGCAGAGATGTGTACAGACACATATAAGTAGTTTAATAAAAGGAAGACACTGAAACAATAAGTTGCTGACTTTTGCTTGCAATACTTAATGCCATTCCTAATGTGAAGATGCTGAATTCCCTCTGAGAAGAACATGTGGATGTTTCATTGTTAAATAATTAGGCCAAAGCCACACTGAGGATTTTTGTAGCTGGCTCAAACTGACTCGAACAGAAAATGAACATCTAACTCTCATAAGCAACTTTAGAAAAATCTCTGCAGGGTTACACAAAAAGCCAGAGCATTTTTTTATTCTATTTGAATCTAGCCTGGTTAAGGCTTTGCAAAGAGTTGAGAACCCATAAATAAAGACGAAATTGTGAAGGCAGGAAGGATCTTTGTCTCCTCCACTCCCTGGTCAAAATGACATTTAGGGAAAACCAAAACATCTGCTGTGCTAACTTGAGTATCAAAGCTAACCTCTGTTCCATCAATAATAAAGGTTTTACAGCCACTTGAATCATCATACAGAAAATAGCGCTTGGATTATTTGTGAAATGAAATGGACAAATTACTATCTTTTGAATAGTTATGATAAATATCCTCTACATCAGATGTAAACCCAGGCTGCACACCGATGCACAAGAGCGTACCTTCACCTCAGCACAAGCTCCTAACGAGAGAGAGGGGACTAGCAGATCCAGAATTAACAGTTATGACTAAGTCTCAAAACTCAAACGTAAGTAGACACAGAACTCATGCTTTTCAAGGGAAAAGGATTCGCATCATGTCTCTCTATATACATTAGTCCACTAAGAAATACTTGAGATTAAGTAGTTAAGAAACATAGTATTAAAAGCCTAAACTATCCTGCTCGTTTCATGACCTAATCATGTAAGTAACTTCACCTGAAATCAGCTTCTGGTTGAAAAAAAAAAAAAATCTTTTGAAGCACTGAAGGGCAGCAGCAGTACTGTCATCTCAAAAATACTACTCTGGGTATTTATTTACAATTCAAGATGAAAGTAAATATTTTTGCCTCACAATACACTTCTGATTTTCCTAAAATTAAACAAAAGAAAAAACCTTCCTGAACCTTCTATCTGTATTGATGCTTCTCTCATCTACTAAAGTTAGAGGCCGTCTTTCACTCATTCACATTTTGTTAAGATCTTTTACACTTACAAATGAAAGACACTATGCTGCTGCAATATCTTATCATCTTTCTGTCATTGTCTGAATTTAGTTCCTGTTTTTTTATTTTTCATTTGTCCTTCTCCAGAAACCACTGATTTGATTCAGAAGCCCTTACCATTCACACTTTTAGAATCCATATGATAAAGCCTAGGGATGAAAA
>NW_010421492.1:7653-8055 GCF_000710305.1 Buceros rhinoceros silvestris | reverse complement strand
TGCATCCAGTTTTTAGAAGTTATTGTTCTGTATTGAAAAAAATTATTTATATATAATTTATATCCATGTGTCCTGGATCAGAAGGTTTCTCACTGATTATCCAACATTTAGGGTCATGCTAAGCCTCCACAAAAAACTTTATTTCAAAACAGTGGGTGGGGGGAGAGTTGGATTCAGAAACAACTTGAAAAGTCACAGCCAGAAATAAAGTGCCAGGTGAGAAGAGTTGAGAAGACCACCTATATGCTAATCAACCTCACCCAAATCACCCTGCTTTGGGTGGTCTCCACCCCAGCGAACTTTCTGACTACATGTTTGTCTGGGCTGGACAAGCAGATGTGGTTGCCAGCCTGTTCTGCTGCAAAGTATATGGGAAAGGGAAAAGGAAGTTTTGGGCCAAGA
>NW_010421492.1:5903-7477 GCF_000710305.1 Buceros rhinoceros silvestris | reverse complement strand
ACAGGCTTGTGAATATGCATGTCTCTCAAAATGCATTACATGTTTTAATTTCTCACGTGAATATGACACTGAACTTAATTATTCTGCTTCCAGAGCATACCTCCAGCCCAGCAGCTCAGATATACTTCTAGAGAGCAGAAAAGGTCTACTATCTCTCCAAACTTAAGAAGAGGCCAGATTCTTTCCTCTATCACATCAGTTTATCCACAGTAGTTCTGGGTCAACACTAGAATGCCAAAGATTACTGTTGGGTTCATCTCACACCTTCCTTGCACAATTATGTTCTCTGCTAAAAATAATGATAATAGATTGAACAATTCATCTTCAAAAGAGAAGGTGGTTTCACCCAGGAAAGAAAGTAAATTCTCCTTACAGGAGAATATCCTTATAGGCTGTGCTTCTATGCTATGTATTAACCTCTTCAGTTTTTCAGTTGCCAGAAATATCACAACCACAATATCCACCCAACTGAAGAGACAATCACTTCCCTTCAGGCAAATATCCTGGAGGGTCCCCACTAGGCACAATCTCATGGAGGTAGATGGATAAACAGTGTATTTTTCTCATTACTTTTCACCCTCCACTGTTATCCTCTCCAAAGCATGTGCCTGCTACTGAAAACTTCATGGCTCTCTGACCATTCCATTTGGGAGACATCACCTTAGCTGCACATTCATCAACTCCTCAGTTTCCCCAACTCAGAGATAACTTTCAGGGAGGGAACTCAGTGGCAAAGACAGACAGAATTAAAGCTGAACCTCCATGAAATCTTACATGATACTGGGTTTAGAGTACAAAGCCCCAATCTCACATCTCTCTTAGGTTCCATTACATAAACATCACCCAAAAAGGCCAAGCAGAGGAGTATGTCACCAGCTGACTTCTTGCAGCTCAAATAACTGCTATCAGGGACTGTCTATGACAGACAAGAAGCCTCAATGCTCCCAGGCAAATGAAGAATCTCTCTGTCACCATTTTCCCCCTTTCTAGGGCCTAATGAACCCTAAGCCACAGTTAAAGCAGTACCCACAAAATCTATGTCTCACATCCATATACGGACTAGACAGAACTAGAAGATACGACACATACAGTTAATCACAGCCTAGCTGCTGGGTTTGGGAGGGAGGTTCAAGGGCTAAAAGCAGAAAGAATAAATGAAACACATGAAGAAAAGCCAAAGAGAAAAGAATGACAAATGTTTTCTAACATTGTCAGCTCTAAATAGGAGCTAACAGGTGAGTTTCCCCAAAGCACAGATGCTTAGATGAAGCTTTATTGCACGTAAAATGGCAAGAGTCCGAAGGCCCCTTGCCTCTCTTGAATTTATTCTTTCTACAGAGTTACCTGTGTTGTCCAGTTACGCAGCCAGAGGAAAAGCAGGGCAGGCTAATGAAGGTCATCCCCAGCTCACCCTGGCACTATTCCCCTTCACTTCCCAGGGCTGAGGACATCTCTAGCAAGAAAGACTAGCTCCTCTGCTGACTGCTCTGCAACTAGAGCAGCAAAAGCCTCAGAGAGTCCTGCTCAAGGGGTTGGTTCAGAGGATAACGAAGCACTGAGCCAATCAGCAGGAA
>NW_010421492.1:0-5823 GCF_000710305.1 Buceros rhinoceros silvestris | reverse complement strand
AGGAAACCCCTCAGCACCAATCGCTGGCACTGGGGAGGACACAGCTGAAGCACATCACCTGTGAAAGCGGGGAGAGAGGCTTCGAAGGTGTCCTGAGGCCCGTTAATACCAAAAACAGGCGACCAAGCTTGTGCCATTACAGCTCAGGAGTACCCACGAGTGTCGCATGGGCTCTCAGACATGACAGGTGCCAAGGAGACAGCACGAGCTCCCAGCGCTTGTCCTTGGTTTTCTTTGCATTACAATTGAATAACTCAGGATATTTACTCATTTTCACAGGACAAGTGGTGATGGATACATCCATAAAACACTAACTGGGAAGCAGTCACACAAACCCACAGGTGCCAGGCTTCTGTTGAGGAGTACTGAATGCTGTTGTAGCCATTCTGGAGATTGTTAAGCAATATTTACCAAAGGCCAGTTCAGATGGATTTAGGTCTCTTCTTTCTGATCCCTTTCTGCCCTTTCCTACTCTGATCTCGCCCCTCTTTCAAGTCAGCCATTCCTTGCACAGTTTGAGTGGCGTGGGGGATGCTCTGCTCAAAGACTAAAGTTAACGATATAGCAGGGATAGAGCGGGCAGTAAAACGCAAGCTGTGGTGTGGAAATGCTGCCCAATTTGCAACTTGACAGTGGAAATAATCAGGGCCTGCCATCACACAGGAGACTTGGTAAGCTTTCACACTTTACTGATACACGGTATCTTCCAAACCATATTCCCAGTTAATAAAGCTCATTTGAACAACACTGGCTAACAGGATCTTGTGAGCCTGGAGCTGGGATTAAGGGATGAGGCAAACCGGAAACTGCAATCCTTACGATCCCCTAGCTCAAATGAGAACCACTTTCACACACAGCGAGTAAAGATGCTCCATTTTTTTTTTAAACACACTGTGCCCACACAAAAAGAAACACAACTTCAGGCTCTTTGCAGTGACCTCAAGTGATAAGAGTTTCCACCAGGACAAAAGATCAAAATCATTAGAGCTCCCCATTCATTCCACACAATCTTGCAAAAACTATTTGCACGCCCTCAAAGAGGTAACAAAGTTGAAAGCAAAAAGGTCAAGAAACAGATCCATCTCCTGACTTGAAGGACTTCTCAGAACGATGAACAGAGTCTCTGTTTGGAACATCTGCTCCTTGCTGAAGACGGGTTGCAGGATCTTCCAGGGCAGCTCTCCCAATGTACTTTGGTCTCTGCCCTAACACTTGGAATAGCGGGGCGAGCAGGGCGCTTCTGCCCCCTGTGACTGTGGCTGGATGTCACATGAAGACCACTAATCTTTTTCTTAAGGGGAAAAAATGCAAACCAGTGTGACGACCCCATCAAAATGATGAAATGAATACTACTATTAAAACTTTACACAACGACTGTTTTTAATAACATGGGAGTTAAGGAATAATGTTAGACATTTCAACTCAAAAACTTAGTTTCCTGTGTTGGCACCAGTGTTATCACTAAATGTTCATACATCAAGCATCTTTACATCTTCATTTTAAGGAGACATTAGGAGACAGATACCAAAACTGAAATGACATGCCATTACTGTGTGAGAACACACACAGGGTGCATTTCTGACAGAAACTCCCTGTGCTTTCAATGTGTGCTTAAGGACTTCCCCATTTGCACAAATTCACTGAAGTCTCAGCTACGCTGCAGCAGCTGGCAGGTTTTCAGCATACAGATACAGCTCAAACACATCTTCAAAAAATGGTGAAAGGTGGCATTAAAAATGAACACCCACCCTTGTCCCACATTCCTCAATCTCACAAAGGCATCTCCAAGGTCAGAAGCTTACAGCGGAACAAATCAAAGGCACTGGCAGTACAAACCATACACTTACCTCAACAGATCTAACTACCCAGGTATATGCTCCAGATAGAGAACAAGTCAGGTTACTCGAAACATGTTCACTGTGGAGTAAGCTAATGCAATCTTCTCCCAGGCCCGGCTGACTGAGATGCAAAGCTACAGACCACAGCTGAGGAGTAGGAACTTTAATTCACTGCAACTCAATCCCCTCTGTCTATGGTCCCTGCAGAGCTGGACCTCTCCACAACTAAACTGTTGTATCTAATTTCAAACTGGTTAACAGCAGCAGACCCAAACAGAAAGGCACACCCAAACAAGAGGGTGGTTTGCCTGTGAAGTGTTAATGTACTAGCTGATCCCTGTCCCTACAATTTGCAATAAAGTGGGCTTCAGGAAGTTCAATTGGTAATGCAGAATAAATCTTTCAGGCCTAGTCCCTAGTTAATAAAAAGTTTCTAACAAAATCCGACAGCTGCTCAAAGCCTATATGAATGAGAAGAGGACTTAAATCTGAAACTCCATGATTAAGCATCCCTATTGGTCAAATCAATACCCAAACTTTTATTTCTGCATACCCAGACAACTTGGACCAGGAAAATGGTAGCTACGGAGGGAGGAAGATCCTCATCACGGCCCCTCTCTGCCAGGGCTAAGCGCTAGAACAGCCCAGGAGACCAGGATTTTCAGAGTTTGCACACCACCTCGTAAGTGAGCAGGACTCATCTGTGAAGTAATATACAAGAAAAGATTTTGCAGTCAGATTAGGGGTAAGAGTGACGAGTACTAACTCTCAGCTGACATACACAGTCCCAAAAAACATATCCGTAACTCCTCTCAAAAGGGGGAATTTCAGGTCTCATAGGGTGTGACTCTCCAAGGTTTGGCAAAATCACTTACAACCTCACCAAAGTTCAGTATGACTATAAGTGTTTACAAGCACAGGGACTAGGCCAAATCGAGAATGTAAATATTTGGATTCAGTTCCCCAAACTTGCCTCTATCTGCACTGCCAACTAAATCCAAATTGCAGACCAAAAAATCTGAAAAACAACAGTTGCACACACTTTACAGCACAAAGACAAAACTAACACACATGGCATTCAGCACTGGGGAAAAAAAAAGTAATTGGCAATCTAAACTGAACTGATGTTAAACAAGACATCAATGGAGCTTGGACTGAAGCTCAGCTTGACTCAGCTATCATCTAGTACATTTTGAAAGCCTAATCAGTCCAAATGTTGGTCCTCTGCCCTGCAAGAGACTGGGTTACATTAACCGTATCTCCATTACTCAGGACCCCACAGATGACATGATGGATCTAGCACACAGTGGTAACTTTGACCTAAACCACATTCTCTTAAGCCATCAAAAGCAAGTACTTCTGTTTTCCGGGCAGATGAGCTGAGGAAAGTCTTCTCTGGACCCAAAGTGATCTATGTAGCAAGTTCAGTCTCCTATTCAGAATTGATTTAGGATCTCAAATCACCCTGAGTTCTCAAGATCCATGCTTTTTTTGTTGTTTTTTGTTTAAAGTTTTACCCTAGTTCTTTTAGCTATATGTAAGGATGGCAGCCAGGGATCCATTCAAGAGAGCTGTGACCTCCCACAAGCGCAGACCCCCAGGGATACACCCTAATCTCAGCAGCCAGTTCCCAGCCCTTCTCAGAAAGCGCTGAATGCCTTTCAGTCCTGCACCTCCACTGCAGACACTCACTGGAGGGAATCAGAGAGGCATGCATCTCACCAAGACCAGGGTTTTATTTTTTCGTACAAGAATTTGGGCTTCCTCACTCCCACTACTGTAAACTAACAAAAAGTCCCTCCTCTCCCTCTTCAGTTAAGTGGGAAAAGTACAAATCTGGTCCTTTATCTTTACTCAACTGTGGGAAACTCGGTTTGGCTCTCCAGTTAAAAGCAGGCTCTGCAGCGCACTTCACAGTGACCTCTTCACAAGGGGCTAGTATCATTACTTTAAATGCCCTACGCTAAAAATAGTCTTGCTTCCTAAGAACGAGTGCTTAGCAGTTCCACGCATTCTAAAATCCTGCATACCACTTTTTTTTTTTTTTTAAACTGGCAACATTTATTGGACCAGCAATTAAAAAAAGGAGGCCCAGCCGCCCCAGTGATTCTTCCCAGAGGGTCTCAGATGTTTATGAAACACACTAAAAACAATAAAGTGGATAAAATCATGCTATTCCATCAAGTCCTTGGCAAGACTTCCCAACCAAGAATAAATTGGCATGATACATTACAGTCAACAGATTACACAATGGTTTACAGGGTCACCAATAATAAGGGGTAACACACTCCTTAAAGAGCTACAGTATTTGTTAAAAGTCACTGGCTTAAAGGGAAACGGCACTGCTTGGTGCTGAGTCCCCTGGAGCAAATTCTGGCAGGCACAGCACAAACACTACACAGCTGTAGGGGAAGGAGAGGACAGAAGGCATTCTCTCCTCCCCAGTGCCAGGGAGGGCAGTGACAACACTGAGCAAGCTGGCTGGGGGAGTTCAGCACCCTGAAGGGAGCAGGAGAAAGCCAGGCCAGGCAAGAGTCTCTTATTTCTGCATACCAGAGAGGAACATGTGCTATATACTTTTAGGATCCCAAATCACCTTGAGTTCTCGACACCCACACTTTTGTTGTCGTTGGTTTGTTTTAAGGACAGTCTCTGAATCCCAGTGAGACCCAGCATCACCCACCCTGTCACCCCTTCCCAAGGAGCCCTGCTCCTCACTCCTCCCTACTGTCCGAGGAAACTGGTTCCACCACAGAAGCGAGATGTCAGTTCCCTGTCAGTCTAGTTGCTCTTAACAGTGTATAGAGTGTAGCTAGCTTTAGAAGGTGCTCATCTATCTTCTTAGGTAACTTGACAGAGTAATCATAATTAAACGTGTTATAGTTCGCCTTTAACTAACTAATCTTAAAGCAAGAGGGAAATGAATGGCCAAAGCCATAAATCTTACTCTCACTCATCAACCTGGTAACAGACTCCCATTATTCCACCTGGATAATCATCAAAATGAAAGTTAAATTTTGACATTCCTAAAACATACATGATTTCCTCAAACCTCATCTTAAATGCCACAAACTCCTGCCTTTGCCCTGTTAACTTACCCTTCCACTATATGGAATATTTTCACCAACTGACTATATATTAATCATGTAAAAAACATGATTTAAGTCTCAAAGGCAAACCAACAACACTTCAATTCATCCTGCTCTGCATCATCAGAAATCAGACCACAATTAACAGCTTCATTCCTTATTTTCCACAAGTTTTGATCACACTAGGTGGTTTTTAATGGACTATTCGGTATCAGGCTGAAGTTAAGACTGACTACTCAGAATAAAAATGAGAGAAAACCTATTCCCCAAAGTCAGTGCAACAGCAAAACAACAGTGTGGAAAACACTGCTATTGACATACTCCATGCAATAATGCCACGCGTCCGGCTTCATTTAGCTTGACTACTAAAATTCAACGTACATTCAAGTGATAAAACTGAAGTAAACATAAGAAGGATCTCATATGTAGCTGCTACTCTTTGAAGGCGGTGACCCACTGCTCCTTAGGAAAGCATCACCTGGTACCAAGCCAAGGGTAGTACATCTGAATTTCCCACCAAGTGAACTGCTGAAGCAGCTCCCTTAGTTCTTCAGCTAAATCTGCCTTGGGATCCTGAAGTCTTCTGCCAGATTCCAGGTGGCTCCTCTACTCTTTTCAACACATGTGCAAACATTACAGCCGAGTGTACAAGACGATGAGAGTGGGCACTGGGAGGGAAAAGAAGTGCCACAGCTCCCCGGGGGTCTCTCTCCAGACCAGAGCCCCACGCTCGGCGGGCAGGCTCCCCAGCCCGGTCATAGTGAACTCGGTCCCGCCGAGGTGGTCTCCTGGGCTCTGCCCCTCCCGGGTGCCTGTCCCTCGCCACCCACGCGAGAAGCAGCGTCCCGGAGGCACGGAGGTGGCACGGGGCGCACCAGTGCGGGAGCGGCGACTGC
>NW_010421491.1:8360-11060 GCF_000710305.1 Buceros rhinoceros silvestris | reverse complement strand
CCCAGTCAGCACTGCCCCCCTCTCCCAGCAACGCGGGCTGCACCCGCCTGCCCGCCACGGCCCTCGCAGCTCCTCACCCCCTATAGCCACGTGCCCCAGCCCCAGCAAGCTCTGGTCAAGCCTGTTTCCTTCCGGACACAGCTGTCACCTAGAGGCATCTCCTGTCCTCCTGGCTGAGGTGCACGAGAACCATGGTAAGGCAGATAAGCTTCTCTACAGAAGTTCAGTTTGTTATGTTACCTCAGAAATACTGGTCTGTACAACAGAGATATGAAAACCTTGGCGGTCTGGGAAAGGAATGAGAAAAATCTAAACTGCAAGTCCACGGTCTGGGAGAGAGACAGAAGAAGACAAAAAAGAAAAGAAAGGGTGAGCTAAGCTCTTTGAAGACTGATTGAAACTTTCATAATTCACCACAAACTCTGGTAACACAGTTTCTTTGCCAATTATCCACCGTATATGGGAGAGCTTCCATGAAACATCTTCAAATGCTGTTTCTTTGGCAACCGATAGAACACGACAAATTCCACAAAATGGACCTTCTTAGGCTCAAGCCACATGCGTAATAGCTCTGCAACATTATTAATCAGTTTTTGAATATGTATGATTGTTTGGGGGAAAATAGTGAACATGTTTGTAATCGGGTGATACAAGCTTTGGTTGGGGCAGCATACAGCATGCGTGATGTGAGAGAAAGATCCTCCTCGTACCCGGTGCTGATAAGATAAAGAAAATGCTGCTTCTTCACGCTATGTTGGTGTTCAGGAGTTTTTCTTCTGAATTTTTGGTAATGAATTCAGTATCACGTCTGTATGACTGACAGTTGCCTTGTTACCACTATAACGTGACATTGCCAGAGAGATGCTATGAAATTGAGTCCTTTGCTCTAGATGACGGTGTGGGGTATACAAATTTGGGTACCACGTCCTGTCAGTGACAAGATGTGACTTTGTGCTATGCAGATGTGTTCTCTCCAGCTCTGTACTCTCACATACCAAGCCTCGTGAATAAATTGGCTGAAAATGCAGATACCTATCCATGAAATAAACAGAGTGAATTGCTAACAATGAGGCTGGAAATATCCAGCTTCAGGCAGAGAACAACGTTTCAGCCTAATACTTAAAGTTTATCATTAAGAAACTGAGAAGGATTAGGGGATAATAAGGAGTAGTAGCAGTGAGGCTCTACTGCCACGATTAAAAGGCATTTGCCTGATTCCACGAAGACCTGTAGTCCTCTGTGTCTATGCATATGCATGTATATTCTCATTTTTATGGAAGATCACTCATCTTTCTCTTCCTAAGGATTTCATGGCTTTATGTACATTCTTGTTACATTAGGAATCTGCAATAAAGTTACCAAAGAAATTGTCTATGAATAATACATTACTGCATCACATAAAATAGTCAATGATTTCTTGAGGGATAATGAAAACTACTAGTGCTTACTGGGTGTTCAGGCCAGGGAGTACATTTCTAATTAATTTATTTTAGTCTTTGTTAAATAAGACAGACATTCATTCATCTCTTGTGTCATATATCATACAGCACCAGAGGAAACAGGAAGACGATCGGAGCACCGTGAATGGTATTGATAGCCCATAGCTCATCTTTGCTGCAGCACAATTACAAGGGGAGGCTGAGGACACATTGGTATTCTGCACTGGAAGGCAGGAGCCACTGCTCAGCTTTCAGCCTGATACTCATAAAACCTGAGTATCATGAGCAGTGCAGAGTCTAAAACGGCCGCGGTTGTGCCCATTAGTCAAGTGAAATAAGTGAACAGGCCTCGTCAGTCACATCTGCGCCGGCAGTAGGGGTACGTTCAAACAGCCCAGTATCATTTAGAGGAAAGGGGTGGAAGCCAGCTGGTGGATCCTACCTCATGTTTTGCTAGGAATGCTTTTTCCTACCTCACCCATCTGCTAGGACAAGACTTGTCAGTGAGTGACTGTATTTGACACCTCAAATGTGAAGGTAATTTTCAGTTTAGTCTTTTTATGCTCAAGCACTTCACCCATTAGCCTCTGCGAGTCCCACCCGGGGAAAAGCCCACTGTCTAGTGAGTGCACCAGGCTAGACTGGCAAGTGGCAACTTTTATTTCCAAAATACAATTCTTCTTTTAAGTAATGATACTGCAAGATGCAAGCAGAATTGCTGAATAGAAATCAGCAAATAAAAAAAGTCTGGTGTGGAGGTTTTTTTTTTCCTTTTTCAAAAACAAAGACATCCGGGAGAACATAAAGGAAATCCTGTGTTACTAAATAGAGATGGCTTTCTGAAGAACCTGCTTCTACTGTTTATTTTGCAAAATACTGCTTTTGAAAACAGCATTTTCAGGTATACTGCATGTTCCAAGGTCCATCACAATTAGTTAACACCCTCCTGGTCCTGACTGGGGCTTAGAGCCGTTCCTGCCTTTCAGGCCCTGAAGGAATGACAGCCTGTGTGGCAGGGGGAGCCCAGCCAGAACGTGGTGACACAGATTACTGTACACACACAGAACAAACCCCTTCTCCAGACGCGTAGTCCTGACCTGCCCATAGCACACCTACAGAGATACCAAACCGTCCGTATCTGACTGCTGGATAGCCAAAAACACGCAGGCACCCACATCCACGAGGAACAGCCCTGGCGGTAGGCGAATGTCTCAGACGTGGCTGCCGCTAACAGGCGGCTGGGGGTGTGTGTGTGTGTGTG
>NW_010421491.1:7894-8240 GCF_000710305.1 Buceros rhinoceros silvestris | reverse complement strand
AGCAGCCGGCTGTGTGTGTGTGTGTGTGTGTGTGTTTGTGTGTGTGTGTTTGGAGGCGCTGGCGCTTCATGAACACTCCGAGGCACGCGCTGTGCTGTGCACGTGCACGCAGCGCGTGACCCAGGCAAAGCGCGCGAAAGCAGCGGGGATGGCAGATGTGTCAGCCGCCAGCCGCCACAGGACACACGTACACAGCTGCAGCAAACCCCGGCAGGGTTGGCGGCTTTTCGTTCATCACCTTTTTATTTCAACAATTAAAGAGCTTACTGGTTGGAACCAGCATTTGGTCTCGTTTGTACGTTAATCTCGGTCGGGGTAAAACACCGAAACTTCCTCTATCGGCTGG
>NW_010421491.1:0-7752 GCF_000710305.1 Buceros rhinoceros silvestris | reverse complement strand
CAGCATTTGGTCGCGTTTGTACGTTAATCCCGGTCGGGGTAAAACCCCGAAACTTCCTCTATCGGCTGCCACAGTGGGCCGTGACACACCCCTGTAACACCTGGGAAACAAACACTAACAAACCAAATAATCCCTGCTTACTTCTCAGGGAAAAACTAGACACGCTGACATACCCAGCAATTACCAGACTGAAAACCTGCAATAATTACCCACACTCTTCTCGCACTATTCCATTTGCTTCCAAAAGATCAGAGTGTTTTGTTGTAAAATACATTACAGCGTAAGCCATGTTACCTCATTTCAAACATATCCACACTTGTGCCTCATTCGCTTCACCAACAGGTAGTGTTGGCTAGAGTGATTGGCAGGTAAAACCTTGTGAGAACAAAAGGTAAGTTTTTCAGTGGTAATATTTTAATAAAGAAAAAAAAAGTTTTCTTGTGGCTCAAGGATTTGTGTAATCTTAGCAGTGTTTCAAATTGAAAGAAATTCCATGCTGACACAAATCAGAGTTGTTAGCTCAGGTTTTGCTTTTTTTTTCCTTTCCCGCTTGTCCTGAAGGCCCTGTTAAGACCTTCATTTCTCTTCTAGCAACTGAATAAACTAATGCAGTGCCTTCAGCTGCTCCAAACGCACTCGCACGTGAGACAGCTACAACATGTGCTTATAGAGGACAGAGAAAATTTTGTAAGAAGTGAATGCATGATGCTGGTTCTGGAGCGACTCTGTTTTGGTTCAGTACCAGCTGACCCTCAGATGCGCAGTAACTGCTCAGAAGTGGGATGCACCTCAGAGCATATTCCTAGGGAATCCAGTAACTCAGAGATGGGTCTGTCTGGAACAGGCTGAAGCATTTGCGAAATTGGCTGGGGTTCTTGTAGCAGGACAGGAGAGAATGCACACCTTTGATCAGACCGCTTTGGTCACTCTTCTGTTCTTACCCTCCCGACTTGTGTCATAGTAGCAGAGTCTATACTACTCCCTGTGAAACTTCGCGTTATTATTCACATGAGATGTCCACAAGCTGTCACGTTCTGAGAAAAACTGGCCACTGTAGACAATTGGTGGCTGAGCTTGGGGACACCAGTCTGAAAGGGTGCAAGTAGCTCTTAACAGCATCCAGGTAGTCTGGGCTATTTAGAAACGAGGATCCCCAAGCCAAGGCATAAAGAAAACTGTGGCTTTTCCATACCTTACACAGGTGACACTTCACAGCCTGCTGCCATTCCCCACCAGCCAGGCTAGAGGAAGGTTGCCAAGCAAAACACAGCTTCTAATTCACCAGCCCAGTTCTCAGCTTATACAAAAAGCATTGGAGACTTTTACGGGAAAGAGAAGTGTGTATAGCTTGGTTAGTGGAACAGCACAGGGGTGCTTCCCCAGGAACAAGAGGGAAGAAGGAAGAGAGCTATGTATCCAAATGGATTGTACACAGGCACTTGATTAGAGCAGCTCATTTTGCAGATACACAAAATGCTTTCAAGTGTATTTTGCATGGTAAGGAAAAAAAAACCACACCCCAAACCAGCAAAAACCCACACAGACAAAACTATTAAGTTGAACAGAAAATTAATCCCCCAAATGATGAACTCCAAAGCAGCAGCGAGTTCAGCAGCAGTGATCTGATATAGAGGCTTTCATCCCTATGAAGAATGTTTATGATCTTTCTTAAGAAACTGCAGAAGACTTACAACCTCTAAGTTAGCAACTTACTAAACTGTGGCTGGCAGGAAAATAACACCAACTGCTTCTAATATTTTCTTCTGTAGACAGACTATGATTCAGGAGAGGAAGGGAAAAGCAGCAACCAGAAAACCTCCATGCTCGTCTGCTCTATTTCCATTTTACATTATTATTATTATTATTATTCCTTCTTTCTGTTGTGGTGTGCATGCAATATCATTTCCTGGGAATATGAAACCTATTTCTTCGAAGGCAAGTTTTTAAACAGCACCCTTCTTTATGGGTATAATCTCCATTTCTCTAGATATTGCCTATCTGCCTGAAACATCAGCTGTACTCTTTAAAACAAGAGGCTTTGTCGCAAAACTTTCTGCTTCCCATGAGAATCTCCTGGCTCTCTACGTAATCAGCCGTTGTACAAGACCAAACTCAGTGATTCCTAATACATTAAGGGGAACTTCTTTGGCTGGTGACACTAATGTTGAAAAGCACGTGCTGTTGATCTGCTTCCTGCTGCAATCCACAAAGCCCCCAACTTCCCTCAGAAATTTGGTCATCCCTGTACGAGCTTGAAGCTTGGAACACCAATTATACGGCATAGAGAGCAGAAAAGTTTATCTAGTCTATTTGGGTGTTAAATACTGATACCTAAATCAGATACCTTTCTAACTGAAGTGTAACGATTATATCAGCAGCAAACAGCTAAGTTGTTTTACCCTCTCATCCTCAGGCACTTCTTTTTCACACCCCTGAGAGAAAGGATTCAGTTTTCACATTCTGCAGGCAGAAAATCCGGTGTGTGTTAAAAAGGTCTTGTCCTTGGCCAAGCAACAAACCCGGAGTTAAGCTGGAATCAGCACAGGGTATCCTGGGCTCCAGCCTGGTGTGCCAACTCAGGCAGACCGCATAACACAGCAGAGCAACGTCAAAGTACGATTAACCCAGTAATTCCTTCTGGGGTAGCGCACTGGTAGGAGCCCACGGGATAGATCAACACTTCCTGAAGGAAGCTTTTTGGTCTGATATAGCTCCTCAAGGAATAGATTTGCATGAAAAATCGATTCAAATTTTTTCCAAAGGAAGTGCAACACTGCCTCTCTATACACGTTTCAGCATGGCCCCTTCCCTGTCATCTCCTAAAATCAATTCATTTCACTGGGTGCCAATACAGTGTATTAGTTTTTAAGTTGCCTTCTCACTGAATAAGATACGACAAATCTGTGAATTTTATTGGTTATAAGAAATCTTTGAGAGGGAGAATAGTAGAGGGAAATATCAAAGCTAGACTTCAGACTATATACTGCTTTTTTCAAGAGCAAAGGGGAAATTTCATTCTTTATCTCGTAATGTGATTCATGGCTCTTTCCATAAGGCCCTGATAACGCAATTAATGAATTTGGCACTGCGATTCTTTGCCATTTTTTTTATATATTCCACTAATACGAGCCTGTCCACACCTTAAAAAGTGTCCTGCCCTAAATATGTCAGCACAAGCTGTTGAAGCTGTTGCATGGTATAGAGATGTTTTTGTGAGGAGAAGTTACCCCATGTTAGCAAACATACAGTTAGCCAGAAATTCAAGGAGGTGAGTTCAGAGTTTTGGGGTAGCTTTATAATTCATTGTTTTATTCTTACAAAACCTCAGCTTCCAAGAAAACAGTGACTACTCCAATAGTTTTTTCTAGTCCCCAAAACACTAACATTGCGTGACTTTTGTTACAAGAACAGAAATTAGATCATGAGACAAGAAGCAAAAATAAAGATGTCAACCAATAGACCACTCCCAAAGCACTTTAAGGAGAAGTGCAGTCACTGCTCTCCTTTTGAAACACGGCCAGGTGCCGAAGCCAAAGTACAGCGAAGCGAGTTACTCACAGCAGCCTAACAGCTAAGGCAGACACCGCTTTCCAGTGCTCTGCCCACTACCCTGACGTCATATTCTTGGAAGGTCTGAAACTGCCATTAGAAAAAAAATAGTAGTAAGCACCAGATTTACATTCCTGTTACAGGAAAGTGACCTTAAGATAACAGTAAGCTGTAGAGGGTTTAGGTGAAGTAGCTTAGCACCACGAAGTCGGGTTGCTGTAGATCTGTGTAGGATTGTACGGGCCTACAATGTAGCCCTACAGAAAATGGCATGTCCAAAACTATATGCCTCCAAGTCTGCAAGTTTAACTGATTAGAGTTCTTCAAATGAAATACACAGGTTAGGTTTTTAAAGAGCAGGAAACATTCATGCACACATTTCAAATCAACTTCCCATGGAAAGACTTTGATTCATTTCTGCTTTGATTTTCCGTTCTTTATGTAAGAACTGCACTTCCCATTCTGTGTGAGCAGGCTTGACTCCTGAAACAAAAGTCAGCCTTGTGACATTCCAAGCTCATACAACCCTAGGGACCTACAAATGTCATTTGATGATAATTTTCCTACTTGTGCAGCAAACAAGAATTTTAACGCAGGGAGGGAACTGTTTGTGCTGCATTGCCTTCTTTTCTGTCCAGTGAATCGTGGCTGATGTTGGGCTGATATTAGCTGCAGCGGATCATAATCTAAACTTTTATATTTTTAAATGCTTTGAATATGCACAATGGTGTGTAAATGCCAAATAATGTTGTTTTATTTTAACAGGACTTAGCATTATTTACGCACAACTGAATCAATCTATAATCATTTGGACACGAGTACTCTGCACTGTAAGAAACAAAAGGGAGCAGTTAAACATCGGTTTTCACAGTAATTAATGTTACCTAATTTCCAGCTAATTCTAGCAGACTAGCTTTCTTCTTTCTCATAACAGCAATTCATGCCTGACAGATAAACAAAATGCTCTGTAACACAAATGTATTGAGATAATGTACTGTAACAAAAATACCGCAATATCTAACGGCAAGTATTCAAGGCTGGCCTTTATTTGCCGCTATTATCATGAGAATATATTCAATATCCATACAGTGTTCCTAAGCACCGCACTTGCTGCATGGTGTGTATTAAATTTCTTTGAGCTGTTCATAACGGATCAACCAAATTTTATAGGACATAAAACAAGCCCCAAAGAAATAGTGTTTTGGGAGAAGTAACTTCCTCATCTTCTCAAGTAACCTACATTCACTGCAACAGTGTGTAGAAAGCACTGCCATCAGGAATCGGTTACAGTGCTAATGGTGATGTGGATTTAACTACTCCATCATGTTTGCAACTGTCTGTGCTGCGTTACCTGCTGTTGTGCATTTTCCCCCATGTTGTATCACCTGCTCGTTCTCCTGCTGTACCCTGCCAGGACTGTAGAGAATGAGCTGTTGGAGGAGGAGAACCTCTTTGTCCCGCTTGACTGCACAGCACCAGCTGCTTTGAAACCCTAGTGCCCGCAGGGGCTCCTTGGGAGGCTGCAGCACCCACAGAGTGTAGATAGCAACAGCATTGCCACCTCACAGCTCTGTACTGAGAACAGCCTGAATCAAATCCATGAAGTACAACAGGGCTGCGCTGTGAACACCGATTAAAACACCTGCAGGATCTTTGTTTTGATTTACCAGTGAGGCCTCCGGACTGAGGCGATGAGCAACAGGTTTTAGCAACTTATGAAGCATCAATGTAAAGCTCTTCTTCAGTCTTGTAATCATGACAAGCTAAGCTACTCTGAATTGTATATGTACTACTAACTATACAGAGACTGTAAGAGACCAATAGGACCAGTTCTTCTCACTTCAATATTAGCATTCACTTTTTTCTTTGTTAAGCTCACACTTTCTAAGTCTCCTAGAAGACTAAAGCACACACACACATATATATGTGTTTTTCTACCTGATTTAACTCCCTGTTAAGCTGTGACATGCAAGTCAGATCTAAGCCCTGCAGCTCAGGTACTGGAGGTGACCAGTTTGTGACCAGTTCCACACTGTATTTATGTGAGCGATATAGGATATACACATACATAAAAGGGAAGGGAAACCAGCCCATAATTTTACATTACTGCAGCTTGTTCTGAGCCAGCAGGGCTATCTCTGCTGTACAGCACTGGGCCATGTAGCTGTAGCCTGGGGAGGTTACTTGCTGAGTTAATGATACTGATATATGAGAAGGTTTCCTGTTCCTACAGACAGCTTCTGTCCAAAATTCTCCCTGCTGCAAAAGATTCATAATATAAACAGAAGAGGCAACCAAATAATTTCTGAAGGTGAAACTTACGAAACGAAACAATTTTTCATAGTACAGCCCCAAACAAAAGATTATCTGTCAATAGATCTGTCATGTGTGACATCCATACTCCCATGGGGTCAACCCCACTGTAAACAAACAAATGGCTGCTTTAATGATTCACCATTGCCTAGAGGGGAGGAAGAATAAAATATCAATTTTTCCTGAAATGTACGTTGACAGACTTATGTTGATGAGATATTTCAGTCAAAAGGATGTTTTCTTTATACAGGGACACAGCTCGTCTCTGACCTCCTCTTTCTATTAGGAAGTGGCAGGGAATATCCTATTTAAATCACAGAATCACACAGAACCACAGAATGGTAGGGGTTGGTAGGGACCTCTGGGGATCATCATCTTGTCCAACCCCCTGGGCAGCCTGTTCCGGTTTGTGCCCGTTGCCACTTGTCCTGTTGCTGGGCACTACTGAAAAGAGTCTGACCCCATCCTCCTGACTGTGGCAGCTGCAACCCCCCATCCTGACCCCGTGCACCGAGCTTGCACAAAAGGACAAGCCTTGCCCCCCGGGGATATGGGTGCGTGGGAGTCTGGGTTCTGTTAGCTGCCTCCTGCCCGGGTTTGCTGAAAGTGACCGCAGCAAACACTCGACCAGGGTAAAAATGGAGCCCTGCTGGAGAACCACTTTTGAGTTGGTTCTCCTTGGAGCAGCAGGTTGTGCAGTTGGAGACTCTCCCCTCGAGTTGGGACGCCGGCCGAGGATGCTCCCCAGGGACCCTCACCTCGAGCTGGGATGCCACCCGAGCGTATCTCCCTGGGACTGAGTGACTCCTTACCCTGGCACTGGTAAGCGACCCCCTTGGTATCACTAGGTGAGAGATTCTCCCCGTGATCAGTGAGTTGTGCACGTTTTGGGTCTATCCTTCCTTAGAATAGATTCTTTAGTTCTGCACAAATTTGTTGTGCAGTAATAAACCCCAACTGACATCTGAACCCGTGCAGCCGGAGTGCCGGGCAAATTTGTTTGCAATAAACCCACGTTTTTTGGATAGCTGCTGCGGTCTGTTTTGTGGGTGCCTTTGTGACACTGACACCCACCCTTTAGATACTTATAAGCATTGATAAGGTCCCTCTCAGCCTTCTCCTGGCTAAACAGTCTCAGGTCCCTCAGCCTTTCCTCTCAGGGAGATGCTCCAGTCACTTAATCATCTCCACAGTCCTCTGCTGGGCTCTCTCCAGTAGTTCCTTGTCTCTCTTGAACAGGGTGTGGCGGAACAAGACCCCCCCACACACTTCTTTTCTCTCTCTGGCCGCTTTAGACAATGGACAGTCATTTCTCCCCCACACCCTCCCCGTTTCCAGAGAGTGGTGCTGGCGCCAGTGAGGTGAGGCAAGAGAAAAGAAGCTTAAGACAAGCCCGAGCTTGTTCAAAGGCATTGCCCACGTGTCTCGTCCCAGGTGCAAAAGGTACAAAACGGAGCAGCGCTCAGAGCCAGTTGGAGTCCCTCTCCAGTATTTCCTTGTCTCTCTTGAACAGGGTGTGGCGGAACAAGACCCCCCCACACACTTCTTTTCTCTCTCTGGCCGCTTTAGACAATGGACAGTCATTTCTCCCCCACACCCTCCCCGTTTCCAGAGAGTGGTGCTGGCGCCAGAGTGTGAGTTGGTTTTTTCTCTGATAGCCAGAGAGCGCAGTTAGAGAAATCTCTCCCCGGGAAGCGGGATGCTGCTTTCGGTTACTTTCCAAGGATTTTCCTCCAGTTTTGGGACGCCGCTGGACATACAGGAATTGAGCGACGCTTTACCCCGGAGCTGGTAAGCGGTTTTTCCCTGATATTATTAAATTGAGAGATTTCTCAATTTTCACGTGGCTGGATAATCTCCCCTTGGGGTGGATTTCGTGGTTTATGTAAT
>NW_010421490.1:0-11196 GCF_000710305.1 Buceros rhinoceros silvestris | reverse complement strand
TTCATAAAGTGAACTGTTCAGGCAAACTTTCATGCAGTCTTTCTCATCCCTCGTAGGAGATGGCTCAGCATCTCCTTTTCTGCTGCAGGTGGGCAGGGATGTTGTGTATGTGTATGTATTCCTCAGGTGATGGCTCCAACTCTGTGTTCATCCAGCAGGATGGTTACCACAGCCAGCTTCAAGTGGACAGTCTGGATCTGTTTTCCGCATTCTGGTGGGGCCTGCTGGCTCTTGGACCCTCTTTTCTCTTGTTCCTCGCTCGTGGTAACTTGGTATGGGACAAGGGCTTGTTTTCCTCTTCCACCCCCCATCCACAATTGGCAAAACCAAAATACTTCAATGTGAAAGATTCTTCTACTGCCAGGTTGAGGTAACTGCAATCTCTCCCTGATATGTGATATCTCTGTCTGTCTGTCCTGGGTGGAAATGAAATGTGCACGCTGGCGGAAGCCACAAATCACGGCTTTTTATAGGTTTATCCACAGAGGTGTTTGATTGACATGTCTTGGCTCCAGTGAGAAGCCAAGAACCAACTTGAGAGGGCTTGGCACTTCCTGTGCCGTGTCCCCTCCCACCCCCTTCTCAAAGACCACAAAAAACTTTTCCCACACTAAGGCAGAAGAGGAGCAGGGGGCTCTTAGACCCTCCACTGCCAGTTTATCCCATTACAGAAAGAAACATAATGTAAAGAATGTTATTTAAATTGAGTTGTATAATGATAGAGTAGACCTGGTCTGACATATTAATATACATTTACAGAAAATAGCACATGAAAACTACTGCGTTTGTGTAATAAAGATGAAGGTAGAACTTTCAATTTCATTTAATCAGATTTTCTAAAGGTCAAAAAATCATTTGCCTACAGTAATTTGTACTTATTTCCAACAAATAAGCTGTTGCAGTGCAAAAACGAGTTCAAGATGCTAAACGTGGTACACATGCAAGAGATCCATCTTAGATTTTAGCAACAGTGCTAATTTTTGTCAAATGCCTAATAGTGTCAGGGAGAGATGCACGGATGTATCCAGGACTCATTACCTAGTTTGTTCTCTGTTACTACCATTCAAAGTTACTACCTCTGTTACTATCACGTATCATGATTCCTCCTTGTAAAGACTCCGAATATCATGACTTTTACAGATTACACACATATATAGGCACATCCACATATTAATAAATGTTTGTGTAATATAGTTGTGATTTAAACCCAGTCATGCCTCCAGGACTCCCGTTCTTGGCAGGCCCTGGTTGCCCCATGCCCGGGTCTGTGATGTCCAGAGGTAGAGCAGCGACTCTTTCACGGGCACCCCCTTGCCGTGGGGAAACAGCTTGCATGCCCTTGTGAGGTTGAGAGCTGTGCTGGTGGTGGCATGTGCCTCTGGTAGGGTCTCCCAAGCCAGAGAGGTCTCAACTGAAGGGTCAGACAAACTGTGTCCACGGGCAGGATGGGCTCACTAGCCTTGGGGCAACCATCCTGGGAGAAGGACAACTCTAACGCCAAACCCGGGCAGATGGAGCTCGTTTAGTCTTGTAAGGCATCCATCTCAGAAAAGGATATTCTAACCAAACCTACGACCTGAGGACTTTGCTGTCACCGTCCAAGCTCACTAGGCCCTGGCAGATGAACCTCAGGTGTAAAGGGTGGAGCCAGTTCCACGCACACTGCACCCCACCTAAAAAATCCACCACGCAGGCCTGAAGGGTGCACTCATCGCTTGCAGTGAGCGTGGGAAAAGCCCTTCCCAGATCTTCGTTCGCGAAGCCAAGCCGAAAAAGCCCTCCCAAGTCTTTCGTGCCGAACACAAAGCCATGATGATGATGATGAAACCCAGTCAGCACCTACCACGCAGGCATTTGCTTACCTCCTGCTGGTGGGGTGGGCGAGAGAATTGGAAGAATAGAAGTGAGAAAACTCCTGGGTTGAGATAAAGACAATTTAATGAGCAAAGCAAAAGCCACACATGCAAGCAAAGCAAAACAAGGAATTCATTCACCATTTCACATAGGCAGGCAGGTGTTCAGCTGTCCCAAGGAATGTAGGGCTCCATCACACGTAATGGTTACTTGGGAAGAAAAATGCCATCACTCCAAACTTCCCCTCTTTCCTTCTTCCCCCAGTGTTATATGCTGATCATGACATCATATAGTGTGGAATATCCCTTTGGTCAGTTGGGGTCAGCTGTCCCAGCTGTGTGCCCTCACAGGTTCCTGTGCACTCCCCCAGCCTCCTTGCTGATGGGGTGGTGTGGGAAGCAGAAAAGGCCTCAACTCTGTGTTCGCACTGCTCAGCAATAATTTATTATCAACACTGTTTTCAGCACAAATCCAAAACACAGCTCCATACTAGCTGCTATGAAGAAAATTACTCTACCCCAGCTAAAACCCACACAAATATTTATTTGCAGTCTGAGGTAGGTTGACTCTAGCCAGCAGCCAATGCTAGCTGCTTGCTCATTCTCCATCCCACCCACAACAAGAAAGGAGATACAACAAGGTAAGAAAACTTGTGGATCAAGATAAAGACAGTTTAATAGGGGAAGGAAAGAGGAAAACTTTAAGCAATACAAAGGAAACCACTTACCACCTCCCACAGACCAATGCCCATCCAGTTTCTTAGCAACAGCCACCCTGGAAACCCAAAACTCCTCTTCTTCTTCCTCTCTCTCTGGTTTTAAGGGTCAGCATGACATTATACAGCACAGAATATCCCTTTGGATCATTTATCCCCACTGTGTTCCTTCTCAGCTCCTTGCCCACCTCCAGCCTACTCATTGGGACATGAAGCATCAAGGCAGCATAGAAAAAAGAGAAAGCCTTGATGATGTGGAGGCACTGCTCAGGAATAACCAAAGTATTAGTGTGTTATCAACACTGTTTTAGTCACAAATCCAGAGCACAGCATTGTATGGGCTTCTATGAAGAAAGTTAACTCCTTCCCAGTCAGACCCAGTACCCAGTTACATTAGTAATCTCTTGAACTACTAGTCCTATAGCATAGTATCAAGTTAAGAGTCCATTAAGAGAACATTTAGAAAGCAGACTTACTAGGAAAAAAAAGAGACAAAATTGCCTGTGAAATACCCAGGCAGTCTGGACTCATGTTAAAGCCCTAATAGAAAATAACATCCTCATTGGTTGTTGTGAATGAAACAAAATTGAAAAGTACATACAGCCCACAAACTTACATTGCTGTAACCAGAAGCATTTAATTTGCATCCAGCCCCAAAATGCTAAAGATATACTAAAGCTAAGAATAAAGTGTCTTCTTTTCATGAAATTTTTTTGCCACAGAGAAATAGGAATTCATGCAGCATTACACCTGTCATTCTTTCTGCTTGATCCATAGGGTGTGCTATAAAACTGGGAATTGCATTCTCCTCAGGTAGATCCAACAGTAATTCAGTCAGGTCTGAAATGCCTGAATAAATAGTTCTAGGATCAATACTGCATGTAGCAAGAGGGCAGGCACCTTGCTGAATATTCAAATATTTTATAAAACATCCCAAAGTATCAAAGAGATTACAGGGACAGCATTCATTATTTATCATAATGAGCACAGCCCTAGGAACCTGGATTTCCATCTGCTACCCTCTAATTCAGATGTCCTATTGACCTACTGGTTAGAGCCAGACTGACTTTCTATCAGCAGGTTTACTGAGAGACACAGCATGTAATGTGAATAATAATAATCTAGGAATCATTATGATCAGTCAGTTACCCAGATTAAGAATGTTTTAATTGCAGTTTGGAGCTGAGAAATGCATGATTATTAGAGAAAAATTCAAAATATAAAAAGTTGTCTACCTCTTTCTTTCTTTAACAAAAAGTTATGAAAACATACCTGCTTCCAGAGCATAAAAATACATGTTCGGAGTGGTACCTAGAGAAAGTATAATTTGGCTTTTCATATAGAATTGTCAGCCTTTCACAGAGATAGTTTATGTGATATGAACTTCAGTAGCAGCAACAAAGGAGCACTCTGAAATTGGTTTGTTACAGTAATCAACAGCAAAACAAGATCAGACAGTGTCCTGAATAAAAAAATGTATTTACTGGGATATCATTATTATTATTAACTAACCAGGCAAATGAATACGCTCTGATCATAGAAGAAGAGCTGTTCAGTGAGACTACTTGGCCTTTTCATAGGCTGTTCTGAAGCACAGAGTAAGTGTTGGTATTAATTCACATAATGCTCCTAAAAATATTAAGTTTACCTAGTTATGTGAGAACCTTAGGATATTCAGCCAAACCTGCCTTGGACTGTATTTGCGCTGTGCTCGAAAAGGTAGGCCTGACCTCTGAAATTTTTGTGTTTCAATTCACCAACAATAACATGCAGAAAATTGTTCAACTCTAGCAGTATTGTGAGGATATCACCCTGGTCCTGCAACACTACTAGGATGATTTCATAAATATGATATGTTGATACAACCTTATGTGGCTTTACAATTAGCAAAAGTATATAACACATATATATATATATTACCTCAATAATCTAAAAATATTTTTTTCCATTCAAGCATTCCATTTTGAAAAACAAGACAATGCTATAAATTTCTAAAAATATGTAAATTGCAACACAATTCCTATGCAGTTGTTAAAAATTCACATTCAGTAGAAAGATACATAAAAAAATAGAAACCCACTAGAATCAGAATCAATATATGGACAAATTAATCATTATAATTATACTACAAAAATTATTCTCATGGTTTATCTAAAAATGTGCTAAAATTCGAAGTATCTCAGACTATTTTTCATGGTACTTAGCGTATGTTTAAAATTCAAGTTATAATGCCAGCTGTGCATTCATGAGAAAATGCAACTTTTATGTTTTTTTATTTTAAAGCTGTAATATCCTTTGGGTTTGTCCATAGAAAAATATATGTTTAATTTCTTCTGGTTTTAAGTAAAGATTGATTTTTCATGGTGATGGAAAGAAAATAGTAAGGAACAAGCTCATATTACTAATGAGCTAGGATTATTATTACCTGACCATATTTGTATTATTTTAAATCCTCAGCAGTTTTGAGAATACCTGTCAGAGCACAGAGAACAACATTTATGATATCCGTTTTTCTCAACAAAAAAACCCCCATAAAATACAGATGTGTAACATAATACATTCAAAGCAATAAACTTCCTAGCATGAAAATGACTCTCTAAATACGACCGCAGACCTCCTGAAACTGAAGATATAAAACTGTTGTGATGAGTGGGTAGAAGAGAGGTTGTTCAGTATGCAACGACATTTTCTAATTTCCGTTTTTCAAATCTTTTCTAGGCAGTAGGTCTAGCACAGAAGATTTAAATTGACAGAAAATCACGAAGGTCCAGTTGCTTAGGAAGAGTACAATTCTGTTTGCTGAAAGTCTCTCTCAAAGGGAATAGGGTTTTTTTTTTTTAAGATCTTACGGAAATATTTTGGCAAATCCAAGATCAAAATATGAGAACAGACATTCTTCATCCATGTTAAAAGCTATGATCTCATCAGCTGAGAGAAAATTAAGTTTTGTTTTTGAAGAACACAGCTGACCTTTGGTGGGGAATGGCAGCTGCATCAGCGGTCTGTCCTCTAGTGCCAAAAATGTGTCTAAAATTTCATTGAAAAAGCTTAGTGTATGCATATGCTTGTTACAGAGCTGCTAGACTTCTTGCAGCTAAATTTTTTTTTTTTTTTTTTGAGATTCAAATTATACTGGTCATACTGGGCAGCCATGAACTGGGCAGTTCTGGCATCATCATTACAATGACCAGCAACTCCAGGACATGATAAATGCCAACAATGAAACTTGAAGCAAGGTGTCTGAGTCTTCCCTGTTCCTACCAATTCATCTGCTGATGGAAAATTATGTATTTACGCCAACTGTAAGAAGAACAAGGCTGTATTAGAAATGTCACCCCTGTTTCTATTAAAGCATGTTAGATCTTCCTGCAAGGGTTTTCATTGTAACTACAAGCAAAATAATATATGGGGAATGGACCACTGTTATGAATAAAGAAATAACATGTAAATATATGATTGAAGTAGGGAAAAGGGTTCTGTTTCGTTTGTTTTGTCTTCTATTTTTTTCTCTCCTTCGAAAGAAACCAGATGTAACTTAGAGCTGTAAACAACTGGGAAGCTATTGTTCAAAAGATCAAGGACCCTTGCAAAATTCTGGTGCAATCACCTTGAAAGTGGCCTAAGGAACCACCGAGACAGATAAGGTCTGGATGAAACTGGTATCATGGTCTGGTGCAATGCCCAAAGGAACAGAGCATGTGCAGTAGGAGCAGGGTGAAAAGTTCACAACAAGGAAGAGGAATTACTTTATCCCTGTGACCACTAAAGAAGACCACCAGGGTGCAGTGCGCTTGTGTGAAGAGGCGGGAATGGATGGAAATGAATATTAGCATGCGAAGCAGGGCTAGTCATACATATGTGTAGGCATGTGATGTAATCTCATAAATATGCATATACTATGATCATAAAAAGAGGCGTCAGCAACTGGCCAGTGTGCACGACCTTTGGAGGAGGGGCCACCAAGCCCTGTGCACCCAGCGCTGAATAAAGTATACCTACTTTACAACTCTGAAAGTTGTGGAGTTCTGGATATCCCTGAGTCATATATAAAGAGAGATTGTATACTTTAATGGATTTATAAGGTAAAATAGGAAATTGAGACCTCCTGTATTCAAGACAAACTGGTTAAAATTCGTTTTGCCAGAAGTTTTGCTTTTCATGCTTCAGGGCAAAAAATAATTACTCTTTGAGACCAGAAACCAATTCCACCAAGGAAAAGTGTTGTATATCTGACAGTTTTATTTCATTAGTTTCACGTATTTGAGTGTTTTGTCCACTGCTGCAGGAATGATACTATATATTAGATGAACTATGATGCCACTACAACTCTAGTTTGCATGTTCCTGAATATTGGAATTGACAAGATTTGACAATGATCGTGTCAAAATACAACAATTTCTTCAGCCATGGCTTTTGTGATTGACCTTTGACCGACAAAAGCCATATTTGAAATGCTATTCAGGCCAGATAGTTATAGTGCCACATCTGTGTTTAAAAAACTGAAAGTATTTCTGCTGCTCAGAGAGTTTTGAAAGATGGAAACCTTTCAATGCACTCAACCAAATTCTTCCTTCATAGTGATTAGCTCTCACATTCAAGTTGGGCAAAAACTTAATGAAAAGCTGAGTGCGGGCCTATTGGAAAAAAAAATTCAGAAGTGG
Source organism: Buceros rhinoceros silvestris (assembly GCF_000710305.1). Taxonomy (NCBI): domain Eukaryota; kingdom Metazoa; phylum Chordata; class Aves; order Bucerotiformes; family Bucerotidae; genus Buceros; species Buceros rhinoceros. Next base: position 3,966 of record NW_010421490.1, on the reverse strand, counting down.
TTACAACCATTAAATGAACTTTCCTTCACTTGTATTACACTCAATATTTCATGGTGCTGCAGCTGTTACACAAAACTTTGAAGAGTTTCCCACAAGCAACATCTCCTACTTTCTCTCAATTCAAATACCCACTAGACACGTCAGGAAATCAGAACTGAGTGTAATAAACTTCAAAAAGAGCTGTTAGGCTAACATAATTTCATAAAGCTTCTGTAATATAAGACATAGCTATCTCTCTGAGATAGATTTATCTCTATTCTACCCACCCCTAGCCCCTCCAAAAAAATTCCTGAATTGCATGCAAATCAGTGAGGTGGCTGAGTTTCCATCAGTAAAATTTCTCAGATGCTGATATAGCAATAGCACTGCTATACAAATCCACATGAAAACAGGGAACTTGGCACTTAAGCACTGCCAAGGTTCACAGTGCACTGATTTTCTTGCCTCTTCGGGACTCAGGCGACTGGTTAGTATTCTAAAAATTCTTGTTAAACAAAGCAGAAGCTAAACAAATTCAGAAGGGAGAAGAACATGTATTGTCATTCTGTCTGCTGCAGAGCAGTTGCATCCTTTTTCTACAGGCATGCTGAAATCTGTCTTCTGACTGCTCACTGTTGGCAGGAGGTGATTCTGTGCTTCCAGTCAAAGCTGAGAGAACTACAGTTGTGTCTTTGCAGCTATAAATATTTAAATATTATAGTGGCAAGAGATTAAAAAGATAGATTAATCCAGAGCTTCTCTTTTGCATGTAATCTGGAATTCACTGTAAAAATCTCCCTTTAGCTGAAGACAATGTTAGCTTGATTTACATCCTTTAAAAAGATGTAATCTTTTGCTGTTCCTAAGTGGGATTTACAGGCATGCCTGAGACGGTATGTAAACGCTTCTCTCCGTATCTTCCTCAGTGCATTACAAGAGTATTCAGAGCTGGAATCAGATGGTGGAGGAGCAAGAACATCATCTCAGTGTTTCAGGAGAGAGATGTGCTTGGGGCACTTTAAAAGAAATTGTTTATGAGTGTTCTGGGAGTCAGAGAGGAAAAAGAGCAGTGATGACCAGAACTCCTCTGAGTATAGATACAGTGAAGAGCTTATTATGGCAATAGTCTGACATTTTGTGAGAACAGCCATTGGACCTCCTAAGATCCAGTTATTTTAAAAGTGGCAAATGAGTAATTTAAACATTTTTGTTAACTAATACCACATATTCAAAAAACAAGTAAGCCTGATAATTGCTATCAACACCAGCTCGCATCAACAAAACAACACTTATTTCAAACAGGAAACCCACAACTTTGTAAAGCATCAAGTGACCTGTGGGGTTAATCTGGGCCACTGGAAGCCAGTCACATTTCACCTTGTCTTTGAAATACTCTGAGAGGGACTGAAACAAAAGACAGGTGTAGCTGGAAATATCTTGATTGAATGATGTTCTTCGATCTCACTCCAGTATCAGTAGGATTCAGGAAGGATATAGCCCTAGGTATCTCAGCAATGCAGGTGTAATAGCTCCAAAAGGAGTAGACATGCAGGCAAGACAGAGATGGTGACACGTGGGATTAAAAAGTATGCTGTCATGCATATATGGTGATGCTCTATTTTTATTGCTCTGGCAAAAATTATAAACTATGAAATGCAGCCATTTTGTCAGCTGTTTCAAATGGGTCCAAGCTAATAACCCCCAGTATTGAGGGTGCAACTTACACAATTTAAAAGAGTTACGAAACATGCAAGCAACACCGTAATAACACATTTTGGTACTACTACAGGGATCCTAAAAGTGTATATTCAAATGAAGTTCCATACATTCTTCTATGATTCAATAACTATCTCTAGTTCAAATTACTTTTGCCATTCTTCAAAGAGATCAGCAAAGGATTTGCTTTGCTTTTTTGCTTAGTATACAGAACTGATGACTTGACAAGTTGCTTAGCAGAGTGAGTGTTTTGTAAAAATGTATTTGTAAAGGAGGGGGACATTACAGGCAGTTGATTAATTGGATTGATAACTGGAGTCAAGTAATTAAATAGGCATTAGAATCTCATTACCATCCCTAATCAAATTGGGAAAATTTTAAAAAATGAATGATGCATACAGCAAAATGGACTGTAATAAACCTGCTAAGGCTTGTCTTCAGGAATTAATATGTACTCTTCTGGAATAAATAGTCTTTTAGAATTTCTTTTCTGTTCATTAAAATGTAATACGTTTCCTTAAAGACCAACAAACAGGATGTTTGGTCTATCCAACACAAACCTTGATTATATGGAAAGGTCAATATTTTATTAAAAAAGAACATTATAAATATAAAGTATAATGCACAAAATTAAGGATTACAAAATATTTATATTTACAGAAACTAGTTTGTATGTAGAAGAACAGTGTAGCAGGGAAAGAAGGCTTTTAAAGCCTTCATGAGTGAATATTCAAAAATAACTAAGATCAGTATGAGAACATATCTATTTTTATTGTAATCACGAAACTCCAAAACAATATACAAATCATCGCTAATGAAAGTCCTCTATGAGTATCTTAATACAGTCCATATATTACTTGTAACTTTGTCTTGAAAAAGACTTGAGAAGAGAATAAAAATTTATAAAGATATATATTCTGTCATTGCCCAGTCGATGTCCTTCCTCTTTCAGCTATTTATTATTTCTTATACAGCCAGGTGAATGAGAATATCTGATAGAAATTAAAACTGCCTAATTCTAATTTGGAAATAAAAGATTGTAAAACACTGCCTTCAGAATCATCAAACCTGACCTATTCATAATTTTTAGACAATCTAATAGATTTATTCTTTTAAAGTATACATTTTCATTTAAACTTTTGGAACCCCAGTGATTGTTCTTGATTGCAAGTACTTCAGTTGAGTAAATCTCACATGACTGATGTCATATCAACCAATTTGCAACACACAATAGTTTGTATTTTTTATTAAATACCAGTAATGGTTTCATTTTTAGTACTTTACAGTCTCCTTCAAAATCCTGAAATGATCCCTCTGAAATGAAAATACACTGGCTTGCAGATGCATGTCTCAATCACAACAGAATGCCTCATTATCAGGTAAGATTGGGGAGAGGAGTGGGGGGAAACGCTAAAAACTCTCTATATAGTCTTAATGACTGTTGTATTCTCTTGTGAGGTTATTCTGAGAAATTTCAATCTAATGATTTTCAATTACTGAATAATTAGAAAATAATTTATTTTAACAGGTCTCATTATTATTGGGTATTCTACTTTATTATTTAGTATTCTGTATATAAACAGGCTGTATGTATTCAGCTGACATCAAGATTTTTCAATATTTCAGCTTATTCTATCCTAAATGAGGTGATTCAGATGGGTAAGATGAGACCCTTTCCAGGGATTCTCATTCTTTGTCTTGTGAAACAGTAGAGGGTGCCTTCAATAGTGGTTTATATTACAGCAGACTTTGGACCTTAGCAAGGTTAGATTGCAGTAATTAACTTGCCAATGATAGGTAAAATGAATTCCACCTTTGTGGATGAGGGAGGTAGGCCATAAAAATTGCTGAAGGAAGAAATCCAAGGAAGCACAAATTCTAAAAAGATTCATAGATAACAGTGGACATGCAACTCTCAATACTATGTTGCAGTGAGGCTGGCTAAAGCATTCTCCAGCTATATAGACAGAGCAGGTTTTACATCTGCATATCACCATGATGCAGCATGTACTGGAAAACTGTCATTTCTGGCATTCATGCTTTTTAAAAAACATTGAAAAATTGCAAGGCCTGCAGAAAACGGTTACACATGATCTCTGTGTTGGGAAAAGCTTTATAGCAAAAATCTTCAAGTGCTTAATATATTAAGCTTAGAAAAATATTAGGCAATTAGAAGATTGAGATATGATAATAAATTGTAATGTATTCAAAGATGGAAAATCTCAGATGCTTATTGATATATTATTGTCCTGGGTCCAACATGGTGGAACC
>NW_010421489.1:21139-25580 GCF_000710305.1 Buceros rhinoceros silvestris | reverse complement strand
TCCAGTTGCCACGCGGATACTCTCCGAGCAGTTCCTCTCGAGAAGTGCATGAATATGTCTAGCCATTCTCTGTACACAGATACACTGTTGACCTCCATGATATCCTGGGACAGAGATTCAGTGATTTAACCATACACTGTGAGAATAAGTACCTTTCTTTTTTAGTTGGCTGGCTAGACATCATTTATTGTTGGTAACTGTGAAGGACTGTTGCCTATTCACTTTTTCTAGTTTATGTGCTGGAAATATATTTTAGATTTAGATCTTCAAATGTTTGAGGAAAGTGGTCTCATTTAAACTGAAAATGACAGTCACAGGAGGACATGTTATTGTCATTATTATCCTCATAACTTTTTTTTTTCTGAGAAAAACCATGACTGAAGCTTGCCAGTTTTAACATGCTATATCGCGATACTTTTTAATGTGAATTCATCATGCATTATTCTAACTTTGATTATATTGGTGATGAATTCCGATATTTTGAGATAGATGTGAGTAATAAAAATATTGTGCCTTACTGGAAATTTGGCTTGCTTTCCAGAAGTTCCCTTCAACTACAAGCTGAACTCATGACTATTAATACAATTTCCCATAGCTGGGATCTATTCATCTGACATCTGTCCTCACGCTTAGCTTCCCCAAATGGAAGCTAATTTCAAACTGAAATCTCCACTTTTGTCTTATCACCTCAGCAGATTTCAGTTTATGGATTATATTTACCCTCCAGGTTTACCTCCCCCAAATTAATAGGGTATCCATCTACCTTCATATATCCCAAATGGAGTGAATTTAGTTGTGGTCAATAGCTAACCGACAGAAAAAAATCAATCTGACTTCAGCCTGTATTTGTACCTCCTCATTGCAGGCAGACAGGTGAAGGTGCACACAAGTTTAAAAGTATTAAGCTCAGAATTGTTTTATACAGATATATAAATGAGAAAAATTCATTGATTACACTGCCTATTTATGACAAGATAAGATTTCCTAGGATATGAGTCATTCTGTCCGGCTATTTCATGTTTACAGAAAAGAGGGGGGGAGGGGGAAAGGCAATGCAAATCCCAAATAGTTTAAATATTTTCGGAGGCAATGCAAGTATTAGCTAAAACTGCTCATCTGAACAGTTTCTGTAGGATCTTTTTACATATGACTTCTCTTCCTGTATTCCACTACAATTTGTGTACACAGCTGAGACAAGAATTTTTCTTGTCATGAGCATCTGTCTGACTCATCGTATGTGCTTTTTCTAACACGGTGAACTGTTCCAATGGCAGAGATAAAGCATCTGCCACGTAGGCTCTCTCTACAGAGGAGTTCAAAGCCTAGAGGAATCTGAAACAAGGAAGTAGGGGAAAGCAATTCGATGAGCTTCAGCTGATGTTCAGAAAACTTGTTTTTCTTGTACCTTCGGTGGTCATCTTCTGGTGATATTTACCTAATGATGGAGCACAGTGGTGCACCTGTAACTACAGCTCCCTGAAGAATAGGGTAGAAGTGACCCATTTCTGTATTTTCTTCTCAAGAGCCATGCAATATGCTTTAAATTGTCTCTGTTTATTGTCTTAGGGTCCAAACCTTTTCCCATCAAACTTATGTGTCCTTGAGGGTAAGATTCAGGCCATCTAAGCTATGCGGCTACTACGTGCTGCTTACTCTAAGCTATTACATTGGTTAGAAACAGTCAGTCCACTAGCACAAAGTAGGCTGTGTCTCTCTCCATTCACTATACAGACTCAAGAAGTCTGGACAAGATGCCTAAGGTTTGCGTAACTAAAGATGTCAGTTGAATCTCACCCCCAAAATTAAGTCTTCCTTATATACTCAAACATGACAGTATCAACATGTGAATCTGAGAATCAATTGTACTGACAGAAACATGAACTAAATTATTTTTCTGTTGAAATCTTTCACAGGTGTCTAAGCAAATAAGCAAATTCTGGCTGTTTGGCTCAACATATCTTTTCTGCAAATATATTCCTTTACTAAGCAATTAAAAGTACAGAAGAGGAGGCAGAGTCTAGCTAACAGCTCTTGGACTAGGTGGTAAAAAATTCTCTTTTGAAAAACTAATTCTCCAGACATAAAAATATGGATTCAAAATTAAATTATTACTGCCAAGATCTGTGTGAACACAGTCTGTGCTGTCAAAAGGCTGAAGGGCAGTACTCCAGAATGAGTTTTCATTGGTTTGGATCACAATCAAATCTTTTCTGTGCTAGAAATACATGCAGTCAAGAGCCAGTTGCCCTCGTCTTGGGATTCCTGTTCAAAGTTTTGAAGAAAATATGGTGATAATCTGCAAATACAGGAGGCCTTTGCTCAAAAAGTAACTACATGTCTCTCTCCATTAGCTGCTGTCTAGAAGCTCTGTTACCTTTCAGTACTACACTTCTACTATTCTTCTACTACTCTACTATTCAGTACTGCAGCATGTTAATTGGCCATTTTAAACGCTTTTCAATGGAAAACAAAACATCCTTATATGAAAAACATTGTTGAGATTTTTAATTAGTTTTTATTTATTTTAAACAGCTTCTGTACAAGGATTTCAAGAGGCACTGATAATACATTTGTCTTCCCTAAGTAAAATGTTGCATTAATGTTTGGACTGCAGGCAGTAATATTAGCCATACTATCTTTGCAGATACCAGAAGTATTTTATTAAACCAAAAAAAGAAAAAAGCAGTTTTATCAGACTGTAGCATAGGATAGGCTATTACTTCCTCTATTACTATCATACTTATGTGTCATTCAGAGATTTTAAAGACCAGGATATGAAAAAGTGAGACATATTAAAAGAAGGATTAGTAGGAACATATTTGAGCACAGGAACACAAGCTTCTCTCAAATATTATTGTAACTGTATTTGGAAAAAGGACGCAAACATACCAGGTTTTATAGCATTTTATAAGAACCGGAGACTTAACCTCTTCTACAGTGAAAATAGGCTTAGGAAACATGGAAAATGAAAGGAAAATTTCATATTCTTTCCATAAACACACTAAGTCTCTCCAAATCCATTCCCAATTTTATCTAACCTTTAAAATCAATCAACTTTAAGAAACTATTCAAAACAAAACGTTTGATATCTTATCCAAGAATAAGTTCTGTCTTTGACCAAAGGTACTGAGAAAGAGCTAGAGTGATGCTTGGTCCTACACTGTCCATTCTACTGCTTATCCCAGTTACTTGCATACATCCCTTTAATGAGAGATCAGCACTAGCAAAAATTGATCCACACCGCTATATGATGTTACTTTCAGTGTATGGATCAACACGTGTACCTAGTTTCCTGGAGAAATATCTCAAACACTTAGGCATAAAGTGTTTCTGGATCAGTCTCCCGGGTTTAACACTTAGTGTTTAGGGTATTTGGATTTTTCATCTCAGCATAGATATCTTGTACTAGTTTTAGTTTCTAGATATTTTAAACTTCAATAACATAAATTCTACCACTAGGTTTAGACTGATGCCCTTCACAGCCAACAGGAAGAAAGAAGTCCTTCTAGAAAGTTTTATCCAATGATTTAAAGACTTAAGTGAACTGCATCCTATAAGGGTCCCTTTATCTCTTTACTGAAGAAGAGGCCGAGAGGCCCATTCAGATGCACATTTCTTCACACAAATACCTGGAGCAGAAAAGATGAAGAATATCACAAGTTTTAACATGGTAAGCTCTTATCAGCATAAGACTTAAATGTGTTTAAAAAGTAACATGACAGAGATTGACACCTCACGCTCCTTAGGAGGAGAAGCTACATCTTATTACGCAGCAGTATGCTACAGTGCAATCCTATAACGATTCCTAGTGGTCTGAAGGAAGGTCTTGCTGGTACTCCTGCCTGTTATAAGCAGCAGAGAGGTCTCTTTTATTGTGGAAGGAAAACAGTTAATTGTGAGTTTGGACTGTGTTCTATGCTTCATACTTTCTTTCTCTATCTTATAGGTATCAAGCATGTATTTGGGAAAAATCTGCACAGTCTCCTGTTGCATGAATTAAGGTATGATGATGCCATAATTCAAATTCTTAGAAAATCCTTAGTCACTGTTCTTTCTCATTCCTGTCTTTCAACAGTCTTCTGTGATTTTATAAATGTTCATGTTTATTTAACACGGCTCTATTCACATTTTTCAATTGGAAAGACAAGACATTTTGTAAATTATTATCAGCTTAATAAAAATTAATTCACCCAGTGCTAGAATCCTTTTATCATAAACTCTGCTGTGCATGACAAGTGACTCAAATGTTTCTAAGACAAACACTACAGAAAATTTTATATTTGCTCAAGCAAACAAAAGGAAAAATATAATTTACTTTGAAGTAATCAAATGCAATACATATTTTGCTGCTTTTATGTAATTAAATAAAGTCCATCCTGAAGTGTCATGAGATTTATCTAAGCATATACTGAGAACTAATATTACTATTATTAAAGCAGGA
>NW_010421489.1:0-21063 GCF_000710305.1 Buceros rhinoceros silvestris | reverse complement strand
AATGATTTTATTTTTACATCTCATGACAAAATATAGAACAAACACCACAATTAATGTAAACAAAGGGATCATACGCCATTTCATTTTTTTTCCCTAATGTCAGACTTGGATCTCCTAAAATCAACTGACACAGACATCCGAATTTCAGCTTTTATATAAACTATCTAGTTTTTATAAATCAATCATTGAGACAGTACCCTTCTTTCTTCTAATTTTTGTCTTTCTCTGGAATAAATAGTTCAGATTATATTCTCCTCCACAAAACCCAAATTAGTTAAGATAACCTAAAAATAATGTTTAAAGTTTCTCAAAAGATAGCAAAAAGTTACCTCCAGAAAATCAGCAACTAGAATAATTTTTTTTAATCCAATCTCATGTTGATGGCAGAAATAGAAATACCTTTTGTTTTCTATGCTGACACAGAAAAAATTATCATAAAACCCTCTCATTCTACTGACAAATGCAGTAGGATCAACAAGAAATTATTTGTGATTGGGGATGGCAGTGGTAAAATTAATGGTGTCACTGATTAGTCATTGAACATATCCTGATGTCAGAACTTTTCAAAATAAAAATGTATAAATTGTAAAGAAAAAAATCTTCCTGAATTCAGAGAGGACTTTTGGAGCTCCATGTTCTTCTAGGCCAGACGACCTGATATTTCATTACAGCCCAGGTGCCATATGCTGGTGACTCCACTTCCAAGCATCCCTAACGGGGCAGCAGCAATTCAAAACAAAAAAACCTCATGTTTCAGCCATTTGGATTTAACAATTTATTTAATTCACATTTTCTTGCTAAAACATTCAGCCTACAGATATCTTTAGCCACCATTTACCTCTTCAGTTGACTCAGTGTTTTGGAATCTGAAAACTTCTTGTTAGCTTGCTGTGGAATGCTACCGGTGCTACGATTTTATGAGTTTATGGGAAGACTGAACATTCAGGTTTCCATATTTGCAGAATGTGAGGAAGCACATATTTACAATTGTTTTTTCTCTATGCATCTGTTGCTGGTCCTTGTTGGCAATAGCATATTAGGCAAAGCAGTAAGAACCATAACGAGCTGTTCCTGCATTTCAGGTTGTTGAGGCAAATCTTTTAGATAGGTGGCAGTGGTGCCTTTGGTGGCAATTTACATTCTGCCTCATTATAAAGCAATGACTAGCTCAGGTAGAAAACTAAAAGGAATTCATTAGGTCTCCTTATACCACCATTTCTCTTCTTTTGTTGGCTAAGAGCAGAATCAGGATTGTACTCTTGTTTCAGAATATTTAAGAATCAAAAGAGAAAATTCCTTTCCCCAGCCTAAGAGCTGTGCTAAAGCTAAGCATTTATTTGATGATATGTGCTTATTATAATCATTTTCTAACAACTTGCTCAGCAATTAAAATCAATCATGCTGTTTAATTTCTCTTAATTTGGATACTTTAGACACGTGTTTCATATGAAACTCTTCCTTCTAAACTTGATTAGCTGTTTTTAATATCTCCATTACTCTTGAATGCTTCAACCCACATAATTTTACTATTTTCTCTCACATCTATTTTTATTTCACTGGAATCACTGGTCTCAGGATGTACAGTACATATTCTGCAGAGATACTTGTCTCCCTTCACATCCTAGCCAGGCACTCTGGACTACCAAAACAGTTAAATCACTTTATGTTCATGAATGGGAACAATCTCAGCTATTTGAACAACTCTCATTAATTTAGCTTTAATGCTAAATGCCAAACTAAAGCATGCAATTCTCATATGCTTTGGGAGTGCATAATTTACTAATTGCAATTCCTCTTTTCTCATCAAACCTAATTAATCCCACTAAATTCCAAGTATTATGGCACTCAGTTATGCCTTTAAAACTGAAGTTTGAATTTCATTCATGTCCAAACATGGTAGTCACACATTTCAGTAAAACAGTGGAAGGGCTGAAGATTCCTCTGAGACATCCTCTCCCTCATCCTGTAGTGGTGTGGACCTTGCAAGAATAGTCTTACTTCTGCAAGCCCTGCCTGCTACCAGTCTTGTCTAACATGAATACAGGAATTTGGGGAGTCTGGTCTCAGTTTTTGACAAAAGTACGAGCCTGCACTGTGTGACAGGCTAGATTCAGAACAATGTTTAGTTTCAGACTCAAGGTTCATATTGTCATGACATTAAGATTTGGAGGGGGGGGTGTGTGTGTGAAGGCTTAAACCAAAAAAGGAAACAGTTGAAGCTTATGGAATGTAAACGATTGACTAAGCTTTCATTTCAATAATACCCTCCTTTTCTTTTTCTGACATTTTCCCATCCAGGCTTGATAATATCTCAGATGGTATTAGAGATGGCAAAGGCTATAAGATTTATCTAAGATATGATACTATAGCTGTTAAAAAAGTGAACTAGTTCCATTAGAAAAATAGACAGAAAAGGAGAAAGAAGACCTGCAAAGATTTTTTTAAAAACCATATCTATCTTCTGTCTCCAGGGCTTACTGCCACTTGCAGCTTGAAACACAGATAAAGCAGTCTTCACAATCTCTTCAGGTCCTGATATGCTCACACCAGAATTATGTAGCTCATGATATTGCTTTCCCATGTCAAGCTCAAAATTTCAGTTATCATCGGCTACGTCATATAATTTTTAAAAAGAAGGCAAAAACTAATGGAAATTATGAAGAATCTCAGATAAAAGAAGAAAACAGATAAAATCTATTTAACTAATTTGAACAATACAGACTTTGCCCTGTCTGTGCCAGGAGCACTGCACAGATGAATTCAGCAGTATCTTTACTTATTACTATACTAGTGGGGAAGGAGGAATAAAAAGTGAAAAGAGTAAGTGTACAGGTTCAGGTGTTCTTCAGTATTTACAGAGAAAAGCGATAATGTCTGCTCACGTCCTTATGGCTTCTAAAATGTCATAGTATCCTGGGATCGTGGCAACAGAGGTTGAGCAACACAGGATTTAGATAATCCTAGATTCAGAATCAGAGGGCTAAAGGAGATTTTAAGAGGTTATCCAATTTATCTATCTCAAGATGTCTAAGGAAAAATTGACTTTTGCTGCATCATTTTGCAGTGCCTTACCTTGCCTTTCTTAAACGTTTTCCTTCAGGCAGATGCTGGACCCCAAAACTACCTATTTTTGACCCTTATTGTCCTTGCCACTAGAAAACTCCCTACTATTTGAATCAGAATATATTTTAAATGTCTGCTGTGTGTCCTAGACATTGTGGAAGCAGATTACAGATACTTTTCTTCCCCCTATCAACAGCCTGTTTGCACTTGCATTTTCTCCTAATGTTTTTTTTTTTTTTCCAGGTTAAACAAATCTAGTTCTTTGTAAGCTTGTAATTTTCATAAGCTGGGTTTCCTAGGTTTTCAACTGATCTATGATTTCAGGTTTTCCTGAAAATGATTAAATTTGGCTCAGGCTGAGTTTCATCAAGATGATTTGGAATTGCTTACCCTGGTTTTTGCATGTTACTAGTACCTTCTAATCTGGTTTGCCTTCACAGTAGTTAGGCTCACTGCCTCCAGTCCCCATTCCCAAAGCCTGACACCATCAAGATCCACAAAACAATCACTTCCAAGTGCTGCTCATCTCCCATTAGATCTCTTTGGTAGCTGATTAATTCATCAATCCATTTCAAATATCACTTCCCAGCACAACCTGTGGGGCAGGTCAGGAGCTGTTCTTGCTCAAATACAACCTTGTTGTTTCTGAATTTGCAGAATTTGTTTCTATGAGTGTGCTTCTAAGACTGAGTTTGGCTTTTCTTAACCAAACACTGCAGGGCCAAGGTGTTTTTTCCCCCTCAGTTACGAAAGAACAAATAGAAATTTAAAATTAAACTGAACAAAGGATGTTTCAACTGAGTAATGAAACAAAATGAAGAAGAGGAAGAGGACAGATGTGAACACCTTCATATAGCTACTGAAGCAGAATAATATGTACCACAATATATTTAGTGTACAAGTAGAGGTATTGAGATGTAGAAATTAATCTGCAGGTCTCAGCTCCAGTTGATAACCTAGAGCAACTCAGAGTATCCTGCTCTTCTGGTTTTAATCAGCACTCTGTATTTCTAGATATATCTACATGTCAGTCCTTTCAGGAAGTTAACACAAAAATTTACTGACCAAAAATATATACACGTTATACACTATACATAATAATAGACTACAACTAAAATATAACAGTACAATATAATATAATAATAGAGGTTTGAAAAGATGTAACATATTAATAGTAAGAATGTAAGCAGCCAAAATATAATTACACAAGAACCTTGTTCTTAGGAAACCTGTAATTACAACATGCTTACTTTAAATTGTTACTGAATCATCTGGTAGGAGTACCATAAGTCATTTGAGGAAGGGCAGCAAAACAAAAGCCAGGAGGTGAAGTTGACATTAATTATCAAATATACATATCTAAAGATATCTATGACATGTTCTTACATCTCATCTTGAGAGGATTGTTGAAACCTTAGGACCATCAAGAGTGTCAGCCTCTTATTGGGCCTTGGTGCTGCCGAAGCATTGGACTACCCGGGAAGATAAAGAAAAGTAGGCCTGTAGCTGTTTGCTGAAAGGATATCCATTAAGTTTCCTTATGTATCATTAATCAATACATTACAGCTCCTACCTAACCTATACCTGAAGGTGCAGGCTGTTGCTGTTGCTTCCACTTGGTACCAGCTACCTCCCACTTCATTATCTCGCCTCACAGCCTTTAGCCACCTTCTTTGATATGACCTTTCACACTACCTACCAATAAATGCTGTATTAACAGCATAATCTTTGTAAAAAAAAAAAATGTGATGAACCTTTTAATATTTTAGTCTGTCATCACAAGGACTTCTTGCTCAGAGAAATGGTTGTTTTGGTGACGAGAGCAATAAAGGAAAACCATAGAGATCAGCTCTCTGAAAATCCTCCTGACATCCACAAATGCTGGTGTTTTGTAAGCTGTGAAATATATTGATTCCAGAGATACACATCCAGAAGCATACCAGTTTATTATTATCTCTCCTTTGCCATTGCTGCTGAATTATGTCTCCCAAGCCACCACATACATAAAACAACACATACGTTTCACCTTTCAAATGTTTTATCTTCTAGTTTTAACTTTTAGCTCTCTCCTGAGAAACCATATGTATTGAGAGATTATTTCATTCTTCAGAGCCAAAGAAAGTTTCAAGCAAATAGCTTGACTCTGTTACCACACACTCTATATTGAAAGGAGTATTTTATAAAGATCAAGATATATATGTAAAAAAATCTGTATTCTTTTTCTTCAGCTGTATTTTAAAAATGCCAATCCAGTTTCTTAGGTTTAGGTGCTATAAATTTCAAGGAAAAATGTCAGAAGAACAGTAGAATTCTTCTTTTTTTTTTCCTCAAAACAGAGATGCCAGGGAGATACCCAGGGAAACAACGTACTTGACTCAAGTTGGTAGCCACTTCAGAGAAATAAGAAATACAAAAGAAAAGAAAAGATAAAAGTGACTCAGAAATGTACCTTCTTACAACATCTTCTCCATTCCAACATGGGAGTCCATCAGCAGCTGCCAACTCATTACTGCACAGCTGATCAGCCAGGCCGCCGTAAAAGGCTCTGTAGAGCCGGAGGTGGCTGATAAATTCTCTGCACAGGGGAACAAGGGAAATAATTGACAGCGTCAACCAATAACATTAAGCAGTACAAGATAAAGAACGTGCTTATTCTATTATTTTCCATTGACTCCAATGATATTTAAAATCAATTTGTAAATTTCCTGTTAGATAAATTTGATTCTTTCAGATATGCTTCAATAGTTTAAAAAGTTGATACTCTCACTGGTCAAAGTTAAAAAAAATTACTTTACTCATGTTCTGAAACATGCATTATTTTCCTCCAACTTGAAATTTTCATGCATGGTTGTGATACCGTTTGCCATGCTAGACTCGTACAAATATACCAAAAAATGGGGTTTGTTTTTTTTTTAAAAAAAGGGCACAGCGAACAAAAAAATAGGTGCATGTGAATAGAGCATCTGCTTTTTTTCAAAATTCCTATCTGCTAGTTCCCTATGCAGTGTTACAAATAGTACAAAGATTATTTGCTAGAGTTATGGAGCAACTTGAGATTTAGGTAAGATGGGTTTAAGATGTAGGTGTTAAATATTCAGTGGATGTTTAAATAACTGTCTGGAAAATGACATCAGTTTTATCATGTGCTGTGCTGGTAGGTTACACATTATGTATCTCTCTTTTAAAAAACTGTCAAGATGCCCAGAGCTAGTGATAAGGTTTTGTACTTCAATTAAAACAAATTAATGACTTTTCAATTACTATGTTTTTGACTGGATTTTGATACTTATGTTTATAAAATGTTTGCTAAGGCTTTGAAAAATCTCTTCCTGGGAGACCCACTCCTGCTGTAAAAAATAAAAATATTTATTCATTCTGGTTTAAAACATCTTTAGAACTGTTCTGAGTTATCTGTGACCTGGAGGCACAAAGAAAGGCACCAGCAAACACTGTACTCATTGCTCTGTAAGTCAGCACACTTCACTTTATGTTAACTACTTGCGTGGTGGCTGGTGCTGTGAAAAAATGCCAGAAATATTTTATACGTTTCCCTGTATTTAGTTGACATAGGCCTAAAATGGCGTAAGGAATTGAATTGTTAGGTATTGTTTACTCCGAATAAAAACAGATAAAACATGAGTGATTATATACGGCCCACCATTTAAAGAGCCACATTCTTTCTTGTAATTGTGGGGTAAATATTTTACACAACCACACTGATTTAGATTTACTATGCCTATTAAATGTGATATGAGTGCCCTACTAAGTCTAAAACTGCCATTGTGAAAATCTCAGGCAGAGTCAATTTTGACTATGCATCATATAATTGCCTACGCGCAATATATTTTAAATATGTAAATATGATTCATCCACACTCTCCCAGCCATGAATAGTCATATCTTGTATTTCTCCATCCTGAAAATTGCATCCAATGTGCACAGTATGCTTGCAATTTTCCTCCATTTCCCATTGAGTGGGATTGATTTTGATTTTGTCTGTGCTTTGGGTTTACATTCTGGATGAAAACTTGTATTTAGAGAGTCCTCTCATAGCAAATGGTTGGAATTTCTTCTTCTGTACAATCAATCCATATATAACACAGAAATTGAAATAAATATAGCTGCCTAAATATCTTGTGACACGCTATATTCTAACAGAAAGGTCATTCAGTTTACTAGTAAATACATCCTGAGGCAAAGCTAAAGTTAATACAGAAGTACTAACCGATTTCAGCCTCTGTTGATGTCTGACCAAAGTAGTTAGAAGGGCAGATGGTATGAATGTCACATCATCATCTTCTAGACCAGATAGCATGTAATTATAGACAGCTGAGCACAAATGTGCAATTACAGTCAGAGGAAGCTGCAGATACTTCTTATCTGTTTATTTGGAAATATGCTTTTTTTTTAACAGTTTTATTCTCCGTGCTAAAAGCTGTCTGCAATGTTAAATTCTGGAGGAAAAGGCATTATATACTTTCAAATTTGTATGTTACTATGGAAGGTTCTGCTCAGAATTTTCTTTTATTAATCTGACAGTTCTTAGTGTCAAAAGCACAGAGAAATTTTCTTTTCTTCTTGTACCACACAAAACTAGAAAATACCAGCTTAGGTCTGGTGGTAAATATACAGGAGCAGTTCAAGCAAAGACAGTCCACCATGTACTTTAAAAAATCAACTTTCATCTGGAGACACATTTGAAAAATATTAGGAAATCACGGAACTCTTAGGAGTCACACATTTAAGGGAATATTTTCGTTCATTTGTTTTCCCTCAGATACTGTCATAGATCAAGTCAACAGAGTTTGGGAGAAGCCTGTTCTCTCCTGCTAAAGCCTGTGAAAATTGCTGTGAGCAACCCACTGCTAGAAGTACATGGGAGGTCACTCAAGTGGTGCTAGACTCAGAGAGCAGCCCTTAAAAGCAGGCCACAAGCATTTGCTGAAGTTGCTCTTCTGTGTGAGAAACCGTTACAGTTGCCATAGGAATATAAAGTGAAACATAGAGAGATTGTGACTAATAAGGAAGGAGGTGATCCAGGGGGCAGCAAGTGAAGATGATATCAGCTATGAAGTTGTTAAACTGACATCTGTGTCAGTGGTTCTCACTCCCCCCTCCCTCTTTTTGGTGTAGTGCCTCTAGCACATCATGAAGTGTTTCCAACATCTCAGGCAGGAGGGAGTCATGGAAAAACAACATTGCTTTGTGCTGCCCACTGCCTCTCATGGTCCTTAAGGTGTTGTGGGTAATCTCCCTGAGGTCAGTCCAGACACTGCCTATTTTGAAACATGCAACTGTCCTAGATTAAGTGAGAATTTTAGAGTACAGCTTCACATCTGCAATGGGTGCTAGCAGTCAGAAAACATCCAGAACTTGCTTAGCTACATAACACAGGGAAAAATTGCCTGTGTAATAGGTATTGCCTGATGAACCTCTGTGCTGGCTAAAGTAATCTTTTCTTCCATCTTTCTCCATTACCACAATGTTCTCTAAATCCTGTGTTTGTTTTTTGGTTTGTTTTTATTTTTCTCCACTATTTGGAACATGGAGGACCTTGCACTAACAAGAATGGTGTGCCTTTAACAGTCAGAGGCACTTTCTCTACTCCAGAGATCAGGAGTGAGAAATTACTCCCTGCAATTGTCTCACCTCAGTTTCCTTCTGCACTGCGAAGTGAAATTAAAGGAAAACGATGACACAGAAAACCTCTCTGAATTTTAGCAAACACTGTAAGAGAAATGAAATTTCTGATTTTATCTTCCTGTTTTATTTGCATAATAGGGCCTTTAGTCTCAACTGTAATACTGTCTTTAATTCTCACCGTGCTATTATTCCTCACTGTTATTGAAGGCTTGGTTAATTTTTCTAAAGATAGATTGGTCTTTGAGATGCCCTTAGCTATCCAAGATGTCTGCAGAAGGCTGGAATATACAATATGACTCACTAGACACGTGCATCCTTCTTCACAGCAGAAGGTCAGTTAGGATACACGAGGGTATCCTCAGCCAGCACTGGATGCTTTGTAGTTGTGTGGACAGCTGAACTGAGTCCTCCTCTCCATAGATTATGATGGTAGCATATGCATCTGGCTCATAGGCAGTTAGGCAAATTTCACCCTGTAATGCTGAACCAGGTATAAATCAACTCTCCAAGTCTTTGAAGTCATCTCAATTCACAATATACTGGCAAAAGAGCCAGAGGGGGGAAAATCAGCTGGACTTGCTTGAACAAGGATTACAAGATTTAGCTCCAAACGCTTACTTGTCTCATTTTTTACAGTAGAAAGGTATGTAAGAACAGTCATTCATTTTCTCCTGTCTGATCAATCTGTGAAAATAGTCTTCTGATAAAAGTCACAATCACTTTTTGGCAGATTTAATAATACCTGCTGATGTGTAAGTTAAACGTGATTTGAAAATTTACAGATAAAGACAGAGCTAGCATTCATATTCTACCAATGTTATCCACTTTCTTAGGTACTTTCAAACCACACCAAATAACTCTGGTAGTACATCCATTATTTCAGAAAACAAAATCTAGTCACCAAATTACTCTTTCCAAAATGTAACAGCAGACTGTGTTGCTGAAATGTTTGCAGCCTTTATTTATTCTCTAGTAATGCATGTCATTGCACTGAATATAATCTATTCTGTTGTAAAATTAATGGCTTACTTCATTCTCTCTTTCTGGCTGTAAAACTAATGTCTTACTTTCTTCTGTTGGAGAGGGTTTCTTCACTGTCCCTTGAGAACATCTTGAATCCTTGATTATCATGGTTCTGATCAAAGGAGCAACCTGGAGACTGCGTAGGCTTCCTTACAGGAGGACCACATATCTTGTTTACCTAAAAGGCAAAAAAGCCACAGGAGAACGCAAAGAACAGCTGTAAACAAAAATTATTATGTACCTCTCCATTCAGTTTAAGCCCATTTTAATAAGAACAAATGTTCTGTGTCATTAGGCTAAGAAATATATCATTAATTGTTGTATTTCTCAACATTATATCCATTATGAATGCAGTAAACACATAATTAGCCATTTTATAGCAGAAAACCCCCCAAACAAAATCCCTCCTTCTGAAGGAATATCAGGTATATAAGCAAATGTATTTTATTGATTGTGGCTTTTTTCTTTCCTGTAAGGCAAGTGTATTCTTATGCAGACAGTAACAGTAACCTCAGAGGACACAATGTCTCATGAACAGCAGCATATTTCCATTTCTTCTACAAAATACACCCCAATCACACTTCTAATACGCATTGAACTTTGTGATTTCTTTCAGGGTTGATGAATTATTATGGCACGTTCAGCATAGTTACCCAGAGGATATAGTGAACAGTTAGCATGGTGGAAACTTGCATTACAGCATTGCAAGATGTAAACTTAATGATCCAAGATGTAAGTTTAATGATTTGGACCATAGACGTTGAAAATACCACGGGATTTTATACATCTGGCTTTCTGACCTAGATGTCAATAGATACAAATTCATGTGAACTCCCATTCCCTTCTTCGTAAAACGGGATACTGAGCATTTTGTATGATAGAGGATATCAGTTCATGTTCATAGCTCATTATTCTTCCTAGTCACTGAATAAAAATAATTAGGGCCATACATATTTATTAAATAAGAGATACTTCATGCTGGGGATGACATCAGGCAAGATATTAAGCAGACTGAGCTGCATGTATTTTGTGTAAGCTAGAATGCATGCACTACGGAAAAACAAATACTGCGTGTGACTTATGAAAACTTGGTTCAATAGGTAGTCAACTTTCTTAAAATAAAAAGGGAGAGGGGAGATGGCTGTTGGCTGTAAGACAAGGATTCAATTTTTGAACCAGAAACATATTCAAAATGCTACCATGAGAAAGAGGAAAAGGTGCATATGTTATACACCAAGGATCATTGTTTCCTGTTGCATTTTATATCCCCAAATGTAAGAACAGAGAAAACAAATAAATCTCATTTTTCCAATTACTATCGCACACATTAAAAAGTGCAAGTCTAAGGGACCACCTTCCCAACTAAGAACTGCTGTAGTGTTAGTTAAAAAAATACACTTAAAATTTAAAATAAAATTAGTATATCTGATTTTTATGAGTTTGTGCATGGTACAGAGGGTGATAATGAAAGTCTCATTGAAAGTACTTGCTTAGGCTACTGAAGAAAACAAGCTCTTCTTCTTCTTCTTCGAGTAAATGTCTCAATAAATGCATTGCATAATAGCAGGAAATTTGCATTCGCTGACATACTTAAAAACAAATTTCAGTTTCAAAAATAAAATCTTTCTTAAAAATTAATTTTGGGTAAACTTTATATATATATAATAAAAATCTATTCATTATCTGAAATGTCTTTTTTAAGAACCGACACTTTTTTCCAAAAGACATTTTGGAAAATTCTGAAAACAGTTAGTTGAATGCTAAAAAGTATTCGTACAGGACCACATACACCTCTGCCCTTCCCACAAAGAAGTACATGACAGTCATCATACCACTGAGAACTCATTTCTGTTAATGAGAGCAAGAGCTCTCACAGCTGAAACTTGACTCATCAATCTTTAGCAAAATCACCTACATCTTCAGACAGTTTCTGCAGGATGAGCTACTTCAGTGTATACAGCAATGATGTCATCACCTCCGTTACATTTCTCATATCTCTGATATTTAAACCCCTCAGACCATTGACTGACCAACTGACCTTGTGGGGTGTTGTTTCTTCTTTGTGTGTTTGGTACATCACACTGTATCACTCACCCAGTCTTTTTTTAACTATTCTCTAGTGGCTGTCACTTTTATGTCACGTTTAAACCATCAGCTGTATATGCACACCAAATGTATTTTTGCCTCCCTCACTGGCCCAGCCCTCACTGTCACCTGGTTTCTTCAGTAAACTTGTGCACATGAAAATGTCATATATTCTTATCTTGCCTTGAGGTGCCTGCTCTGTCTGTGAGCCAAATAATTTAAAACCAAAAAGTCAGTATATCATTTCTCATTGCAGGGATGGTAATAGTCTCTAAAAGATAGATAAATAAACTTTCCATAATAGTATCTGCTTTTTTTTTTAATGCATTCTTTAGCACTCCAGGAATGAGTACACAGCATAAACATAACCCCACATGGTTGTATTTCACAAGTTTTCCAAAGGACTACAACTATATATATCCTTAGCTATATTGTCTCTTAATTTTTGGTCTTTGGGCTGCAAAATTAACCTCCCAAGTAAAAATTCCTCTGTGCTACTCCTACCAGTCTTGAGAGACACAGACTGGAATCATAAATTTGAGAGAAGAGGAATGCTCTCACTATACAAATGATCTAACAAATGACCATTTTGCAGCAATATCTGATCAGAATGTGTTCTTTCTATCTTCCAGCTTCACTGAAAGGGTGTTCCCACTCAACGTTTTCACAAACCGAGCATTTTTCTTGGCTTCAAACACAAAATGCTAAAAGAGCGCATAAAATGATTCTCAAAGGGGACCAAAAATACCATGAGAAGAGTGAAACTGAAAAATCACCAAAAATATTGTTCAGGAGAGAATTACACATCTCACCAATTTCAGGAAGAAGTCAAGACTGCCGCAAAATTTTAAAATGGACAAGACGCAGCAACTTACTAAGGGGTGTTCTGTTGGTTGGTTGGTTGTTTTGTTTGTTTTTCCCTTTTGTCAAATGTTATTAAATACTGTGAAATATTTAAGGGCATAAAGGGAAACCTCAGAAAATGATAAAACTCCTGATTTTCACAGTTCAGGCAAACCTATTGTCATTACACTCAGCATGATGCTATTATGCACAATTTGTATGCCACAGTATGATGACTGGGTTAATTAAAAGCTCTTGTAATAACCATGCAGTTAAATTGCAATTAGTGCCACACATGAACTTTATGGCAGTTTGATTTTGCTCAGTGCAGTTCCGTAGAATGTCTGCTTATGATTACTTACAGTTTGGAAACCTGGAGCATCAGAAACCTTTACATTTACACAGGACTGGACAATGAAGTGAGCATCATATCAATAATGGTGGGATACTGTCCTCTAAGCTCACATGCTCAATAGAAGAAATCAGTCACATTCTTTCGGTCCTTTTTCCACTATAGAAATGTTTTTTTCTGACCTCAGAATTTCTACTGAAATTATTTTACATCATGTGACTGGAGCAAACTGAATGCACAGTCCTGTGGAGCACTTCAAACTAGATACGCTAAGTCCTGGTGATTGGTTATGCCATAATCTTTAAGTGCTGCCACTGTGCCAGAAATAAGTCTCAGGAATCCAGAGACTCTCCACTCCACTTTGGGTCATAGGCTGTTGTGAAATACACTGAAAAGATGAGCATCATGAGTCTCACAGTGCGTCTGTAGTCTGTTTCACTAGTTCTCACTGCTGTGTATTGATAGAGTAACAGGGAAGGCAACACATCTCTGGATACAAAACCTCTTGGCTTAGACTCACCTATAGCTGGGAATCAGAACCAGAAGTCTGAAAATTGCCCTTTCTTTTAACTCTTTCACGGTTGTTTTGGTAGGTTTAGCAAGCACTGAAAGTTTTTGATATGTATCCAGGATTTCCTGTAAATGGGGTATGTGTCAAGTATTCCCCAGATTCACACAGTCTCTAAGGTTTACAGCACCAGTGTGGCCACAGTCCATACAGGCATTTAAAACTGCTTTTATTTAATGCACGTTTTAGTTAGTGATTAGTCTGGCGGCTTTCAGTTCTAGCGATCACATCACAAATCTGCCACCATGCTTTACAGTTAAATCCCCTCAAACACTCATGAGCAAATGGACAGCTGAAGTCTAACAACTCTAAAACAAAGCTACTATGAGATGGCAGGGATGGACTGGTTAAAAAAACATTTGTTATGAAAAAATATTGTTAAGTTTTATTCTATTTTATTTTATTTTCTAGGAATACACAAGTGAATACTTTCTTCAAAAAACAGATTCTTGATGAGTCACAAGCATTTCCAGCAACAGATTACTAATCAAGCTACCCAAAACACTCATCCAGAAAAACAATGCATTAAATATTTATGAAGCTTCCTTGTAATCCTTGCAAGTGGATATGCAACATCTTCAGGAAGATGGCTGTGTGTCAGACAGAGGAGAAAAAGAAGACCAACACAGAATACTACTCTTTTTTTTTGCACCTCATTCTGCCAGCCAGCCGCTGTAAGCAGCATAGGAGAGGATGGCTTCTCTGTCACCACGCAACACGAGGGTTTGGCACTTTCTGATGATCTAAGCAGATGAAAATGAAGATTTCTCAAAGCAAGATTAGCTTCTGCTGTTAACTTGTAATAATCTCCAGCTGAGCTCCTACTGCAGGAGCCAATACAGCCGCACACTTGGCCCTCGCTTCACTGGTCTGTCTTCTTCCAGTTAAACCACAAGAGGGAGCACCAGCATCTCAGTATTTCCGAGCACTTCGGCAGGCTTCTACCGTTTGCTGCTTTAACAGTTGCTTATTTAATATCAAACTTCTGTGGCACAGAAAGATGTAATTTGGTATGTGAAAGTGTGCACATGTGCATGGAAGATTTAAGTATTCCCTACTGGGACGAAATTCAAGTTCTTAAAAACAAGGAGAGGAAGCATTTGGTACAAGGGGCTATTTTTCCTTCAGAACAGGAAAAAGACGTTAATGAGATTGTCTTAGGAAAAAGCAGTGGAGTACCACCTGTTTCCACAGCACAGGAAAACCACGCAGAAATTGTGGATTATTTCCTTTGTTTTATTTGTGAATTTTATGTTGTTTATTTGTGACTAGTTGTCTCTTTCTTCACCATAGCTTCAGTGGGCAAAACATCTTCGACATTCAGAACACTAAGCAAGATCTGGAGTTACAGTGGCAACTTATAACTTTATGAGTTTCATAAAAGGTTTAATCATTTTACAGAACTTGCAAGGGAAGTCCAAGACAAGCTACAAGGGGCAAACATTGTGAACAACAGCCTAGAGAATTAGAGAGTACAACCAAGAACTTAGATTAATGATTGCACCAATTATTAAACACTCAATTTAGAATCAACTGCAAATCTTAAATGCCAAATAATGATAATTTCAAAGCAATTTTATTCAAAATTGTAATTAAAAGCTCAGGTGATACATGAAAAAGCACACTTAGAATTTTTCAAGTGAGATAGAGTTGAAAATGGTTTCAAGCTCCAAAAATAACCAATTCAAAGCAACCTTGTTAAATGTAATAGTTTGCCCCACACCCAACCAGATGGTACTGAGCAAAGATAAATGAAAACTGCAGATATAGAAAATGCAGACGCACCAGCAAGGCAGGGTAGCCTCATCAGAAAAAACCTGTGATGTTTACAAAAAATAAAAAAAAATTTCAAAAAATTTCTGTGGTATATAAATAGAAATACAACTTGAAGATACTGAACTGATAGCACTAGCACAGCATCAGTGCCATTGCTGTACACCTTTTTGAGAAAATCTCCAGTGAAGACGAAGGACTAAGGACGAGATAAAAATGTTTGCAAACCAGGGTTTTTTAATTGGTGATTCTTTTACATGTTTTTGCAAAAGACTGCTGTCTAAGCTCTTGGATTCTGAGAGCCACAGTCCACAATTTTCATGTGACTGATCCTCCTCCTACCGCTCCATGTACCAAACCTGGTGTTCCAGCCCAAGTTCTTGATACTGTTCTCATATCTTGTCAGTTTTTAATTATCTCTGAATCCTTTCATAATTTTGCTTGTTCTGATTGAAAAATAAAATCTAATAGCTCATTAAATATGCGTTACTTAATATACTTTTAATTTGTATCTTCTGCTCTTTAATTACTAAAAGCTAAATGGTTTTAATTCTGCTGCTCGTTTCATGAGGGACTAACACTCAGCAAGTCTGGCAGTAAAAATAGTTTCTCCTTGTGAATGGAGGTGGGAAGGAAGGAAATGATTTTTTTTTTTAATGCCTTAATGTCAGGGGAAATCCTAATGTTCTCAGCCAAGTTACCCTGCAGCCAGAATACAGCACTGCCAGTTCAAACTCTTCAAAGGCAGTTCAACAAAACTGCTTCTTGTCAGAGGCTGCCAGCTCTCCCGATCCAACTCTGCTTCAGTGGATGCCAAGGTGTTTCATTTATGTTCACTGAAAACATTCTGTGGTTCTCCTCTGAAAAGCAATTATATAAAACTGGCAGTAGCCCTTTCCAGAGATCAGCTGCCTGTGTGTAGTTAGACTGATGTATTCTCTAGGGGTTAAAAGAAACTTCATTGCTCCTCACTTCTGTGTGCCCTGCAAGTACTGCTTGAAGGTAGAGGGATAACGTTATGCCTTCTGCTCTGATACAGGCAAAATCATTCACTAAATCTATCCAGGGCCACCTGTGTAAGCCAAAAGAAATTCAGTAGGAATGTGACTGTCAATGAAAGCAGAAATGGGGTTCTATAACCTTTATCAGGCGTATTATTAACTTAAAAACATACTACAACTTCCAGTACATAAGGAATTTCTGGAAGCACAACAAGTTGGCTGTGTCAGCATATCTGCACAATGTGTTTACACTCTGCAGCAGGCTGCAACTTATGTTCCAAAACTGTGAAGAGGAGAGCAGTTTTGTAAGTACGATTTGCAACAACGATAAGCACATCAATAAAATCATGCACACTTATAGTAACAGTCATAATGCATTATTTCATTTAGCATAAGACACTGTCAGCAGCTCTTTAGATAATTGGAGGGTCAATTTTTCACAATAATAAAGAATGAAAAACCATTTGAAAAAAACAGACAAGGGAAAAAAACCCACTATCTACTTAGTCAGCATTTCAGAGAACTTAAGAATTTCTCCCCCATTCCAAACTACATCTGAGGAGGTAGGTAGGTTTGTTTCTTGTATTTGTATATTAAGTGTTTCAGTGTCTTCCACCCTCGTATTTGAATCAAAACAAACTGGTTTTCTTTGAAGATCTTTTGTGATGTGCAGGACAGTCATTTATTCATATATGTTCATATCCTTTCAGGGACCAAAAGTCTGAAAACCTCATTTGCCTAAAAATCTCTGGATTTGCCCTCACAAAGTTTTTCTCTTCCAGAACAAAGCATTGGTGATTTAAGGGCCAACTGAGACAGCAGAAGTCTGCTCAGCTGAGCAGCTTTCTTTGTGAACAATGAAAAAAGGAAAAGCAGAGAAAAAAGAGAACACATACACAACCTACAAAAAGGATTCTTAGTTGACATCTTCCTTTACACTTGTTTGTACCTCTTGCTTGGCTTTGCGGAAGGACTGAAAAGCCTCCTTTCTTCTCTTTCTGCAGATACAAAGAACAGACTGCAGCAATTTCAGCCTTTTGGAGCATCTTCCTTACCTGCAGTTCAGCTCCCCACTGGACACATTCAGACAAGCCTGACATGGTGCCAAACCAGAGTTGTACATCTAGCATGTCACCTAACCCAGAATACAAGAGCAGCCCAGACTTCTTACTCCACATTTTGCTGACCTCTGAGTCCCTATGCGGTCAATGGAAAGAGGAAGAACATTTTGGATCTGTGTATTTGCCCAAATTTTGCCTCACCTTCTGTTAAAAAAAGAAAAAAGAGAGGTATGCTAAAGATCATATGCTTTCCTGACAAAACAGATCTCATGCTTCAAAAGGAAGAGCAGCAAACTGAAAGATTTAACAAAAGATTCAAGCCATTTCAAATTGTGAAGTGGATTCACTCTAAACATACTAAATAGAGATGCATAATTCATGGCAAGATATGTTCCTACATTATTTACTTGGCAGTCTATATTGAACATAACTTACGCAAACCTGCGCTATTCAGCACTGCTTGCCAAAGCTACGTGTGCGTGTTGATAAGCACGGTGTGTTGACCTTGGCTGGCTGCCAGACCCCACGCATCCGCTCTCTCACTCCCCCTCCTCAACTGAACAGGGGATGAAAATAAAATGAAAGAGCTCATGTGTTGAGGAAAAGATAAGGATATCACTCACCAATTACTGTCATGGGAAAAAAAGCCTCAGCATGGGGAAAATGACACCAAGCTGAGTGGTACAGCTGACACACCTGAGGGATGGGATGCTGTCCAGAGGGACCTGGACAAACTGGGGAAGTGGGTTCATGTGAACCTCATGAGGTTCAACAAGGCCAAGTGCAAGCTCCTGCACCCGGGTCAGGGCAACCCTAGTGTCAGTACAGGCTTGGGTAGAAGGAACTGAGAGCAGCCCTGCAGAGAAGGACTTGGGGGTACTGGTGGATGAAAAGCTGGACATGAGCTGGCAGTGTGCAGTCAGAGCCCAGCCAGCCAACCATATCTTGGGCTGCATCAAAAGAAATGTGGCCAGCAGGTTGAGGGAGGTGGTTCTGCCACTCTAATCTGCTCTTGTGAGACCTCACCTGGAGTACTGCATCTAGCTCTAGAGTCCTCAGCACCAGACAGACATGGATCTGTTGGGAGAAGGTCCAGAAGAAAGCCACAGAAATGGTCAGAGGGCAGACTGAGAGAATTGAGGTTGTTCAACCCAGAGAATAGAAGGCTCCAAGGAGACCTTATTGAGGCTTTTCAATATTTTAAAGTGACCTGTAAGAAAGATGAGGACAATCTTTTTAGCAGGGCATGTTGCAACAAGACAAGGCTTAATGGTTTTAAACTAGAAGAGGATAAATTCAGTGTAGAGACAAGGAAGAAATTTTTTACAGTGGTGAAACTGTAACAGGTGAAACTGGCACAGGTTGCTCAGAGAGGTGGTAGATGCCCCATCCCTGGAAATGTTCAAGGTCAGGTTGGACGGGGCTCTGAGCAACTTGTTTTAGTTTAAAAAAGATGTCCCTGCTCACCATAAGGGGGGGTTAGACTAGATGATCTTTGAAGGTCCCTTCTAACCCAAAGCATTCAATGATTCTATGATTCTAAGATTAATTTAATTTCTTGCTAGTTAAAAATAAGAGTAGACTGGTGAGAAACAAAGATAAAACTATAACCACTTTCACCTTAGCTCCACGCTTCATCCCAGGCTCAACTTCACACCTTCGTTTCTGACTCTTCTGCCTCTCTCAGATGTTGAGTGCTGGAGGGTGAATGAGGAATGGAGTTGTGGTCAGTCCAGAACTCTTTGTCTCTGTCACTCTTTCTTCCTCACACTTTTTTCTTGCTCTGGTGTGGGGTTTTCCATGGGCCTGCAGTGTGGAGATCTGCTCCACCATGGTCTTCTCCAGGGGCTGCAGGGGAATCTCTGCTCCAGTGTCTAGAGCACTCAGATGTTGAGTGCTGGAGGGTGAATGAGGAATGGAGTTGTGGTCAGTCCAGAACTCTTTGTCTCTGTCACTCTTTCTTCCTCACACTTTTTTCTTGCTCTGGTGTGGGGTTTTCCATGGGCCTGCAGTGTGGAGATCTGCTCCACCATGGTCTTCTCCAGGGGCTGCAGGGGAATCTCTGCTCCAGTGTCTAGAGCACCTCCTTCTCCTTCTCTGGCCTTTGTGTCTGTGGGGCCATTTCTTCCACTTTTTTCCTCTCACTCCTCACTGCCATGCATCAGTTTTTGCCATTTCTTAAATACCTTTTCCCAGAGGCACCACCATCCTGGCTGAGAGGCTCAGCCATGCCCTGTGGCGCGACAGTTGGAAGTGGCTGTGTCTGTCTTGGGGCAGCCTTGGCCTCTTCTCATAAAGGCTGCTCTGCAGCCTCCCTGCCAGCACCTCCGTACCTGCACCCCATAGAAGGAACTCCACTGGAGGATTTGCAGAGGAGGAACCTGAGCAATTTGGCACATGAATTGAAAAAAGTACCTCTCAGAAAAGTGTAAGACATTAATCTAACACTGGATTTGAACCTCTTATCACCAAAGGTGAGAATTATATCCTCTCTGACTTCCAGAAGTGAAAGGAAAATTGGCCATATGAAGAGGAAATGGAAATGGTGTACCTTGAAACAGGTAACAAAAGTTGTGTCACCATATACTCAAATGCTGAGAAGCTGAGGAA
This sequence comes from Buceros rhinoceros silvestris, assembly GCF_000710305.1. Classification (NCBI taxonomy): domain Eukaryota; kingdom Metazoa; phylum Chordata; class Aves; order Bucerotiformes; family Bucerotidae; genus Buceros; species Buceros rhinoceros. The sequence continues at coordinate 1,042 of NW_010421489.1, read as the reverse complement.
TGGAGCAATTGACTTTGTTTAGACAGACACAGTTTCATGGCTTCATGTTCTGCTATTACATTTAAGAAGTTATTGACAGAAACGAGTGCTTCCAGTGTTTGCCACACATCTGCCCATGTATCGTAAACCTTAAAATAAAGACACTAATAGAATATTAGCAAGTGTATGTCCAGCAATGTGTATCAGTTATTTTTTCTTTTTAATTTGCACTTGAGAAGTAATGCCCTCATAAGCGAAAGGAATAGATCATACACTAACATATATTTTTAAAAAATGTGTGCTTAACTATGAAGATATTATTGCCTCTGCTAGTCTTCAATGCATGATTTCAAGCCGATTTTCTACACATTGGAAGTAAACGGACCAATTGCACTGGAAAAGGACACAAATTTTGAGAAGAATTCTGCAGTACGGAGATTACAACAGGGATTCCAGCACACAAGAGATGCTCCAGAGTGTCATGACCACTATTTTTACATTAAATGTTGAAGCAGAGATTTTGTTGTTATTCGGAAAACAATTTTAGCTACAAAATCTGTAAAACAGCATGGGAATTTACTGTGGTAGTATACAGTGTGTGGTATAGAGGAGACGACAGAAATGAGGGTAATACTTCAGATCGCAGTAAGTATAAGGTACTGAAATACATAGAAAGGAGGGAACAAATCAGAAAACGTGGGAAGAGCTGTCAAAACACTAGGTGTGTTTAGGCAGGAAGAAAGCCTACTATTATTTAATGAAAACGACTTTTCATTAGTTACAAACAGGCCATAAACACTTTCTTTGTTGATTTTTGATTTGTTTTCAAAGTTCTCCATTCTCTTTTCTAATGAATGTTTAGCCTCAGGAGAAAACCTTTTGACTGCAGCATGGAGCTTTGCCACTTTGAAACAATGGGGAAGTGAAATGTAACACTAGAGGAATGGGATGTAGATCATGACTGCAGTACATACTCTATACTACATTAAAAAAAAAAGGCTGATGTACAAAAACATGACATACTTTATTATAGAATAATATCTATATAATATTATTCTTTTTA
>NW_010421488.1:82140-88754 GCF_000710305.1 Buceros rhinoceros silvestris | reverse complement strand
CCACATTAGCCACACTGTCAAGTTTAGGAAAATCCAAACTGAGTTGTGGTGGGGAAACAAGTTACCACATCAGTTGAAGAGAGAGTGAATTAACTGGAAAACTCATAGGCTTAGATATGGTTCCCAAAGCTTTTCTAGCCCATGTCTCTATCTGTTTTACACACTTTTTCATTCAGCTTGTCTGTCTGCTCCTGCCTGCGTGACCCCTTTGCCATACCTGAGAATGGGTCGCCTGTGCACTTCAGGAGTCTGACCACCATGTTGCCATCCCCAAGCCATGTCTGGAGCACAGACTTCAACCCACCCAAAGTGCCACTTCTTTGACTTCATCAGGACAAAGTAATGACTCAGAAATTACCATCAGACCCAACTACACAGGCAGCCAAACCAAGTCATTTCACTGTTCTCTCATATCCCTTGTATCAACGGGGCTTTTTAATTCCTTGTTCATTTGGGTGTATTTTGTGCCTACCAAAGACCCATATTTACAACTCAGCTTTACACACATTACAAGAAGGTGAAATACCCCAGTGCTGTTTTTCCATATCCAGCTTCTCAAAGATAGATTTACACTACATTGCTGCTGCTGAAGAGGTTCATATCCCACAGAAGGAAGAAAAAAGGGACGCTGCTCTGGGCCCTCCACAGCTCTCCCTGGCTCCTCACCCCACACCCAGGAAAGGACATTCCAGCTTTCCAAACCCCTCTACAGTCAGCTCGCCTAGGCATGCAGCAGGTCCAGCAACCAGATAGGAACCAGCCCGGTCAAGGCACAGGGTGCTCTGAGCACCAGCTCGCAGGAGGTGAACACCCTCCCAGTCACAGCATAACATCCTTTTGCCTGCTGACTGGACCTGGCTGGTTAGCAGAAAACGGCCCAAAGGTAGGAAGGCAAAGTGAGAATGCATCAGCCTTGCACAAGCGCAGTATGGAGCACGGGTGTGGGAACATGAGCCAGGAGCCAGCTGCAGCTCAGAGTCCCGTGCATGGCATCTGGCTGCTCTGCACAGCAGAAACTCTGCCACTAAGTCAGGCTGTCCTGAGCTTCCCTTGGAAGAGGCTGCATGAAGTCTGAAAAGGTTCTCAAGGCCTTACAAACATTGGAATTTCCCACTTTTGCCAGAGTTGGAGACTGTCCCTTTGTGAATGCTTGTCCCCTCTGAAAGAATAGCTATAGGCCACTGTGAACAATGTCCAGTCTCAAGGAGGTAATGTAGGAAGTCATATACACAGGGTTGCTGACAGGCGTAGAGATTTTGAGCCTTGATTAGCTTCAACATCTTTTGCTGAGTTTCCTCTGCACTTATGTCACGGAAAGGGAGTTGCAGCTCAAGCACCCACAGCTGTAGAAGTTTCTGGTCTCAGTACGTTCTACAGGAGAAAGTGCTCCCAGAGTTGCTGCAATCATCTCCATATTTGCCTTCCAAGCCTAATAATCACAAAAATATTTAATAAAAAAATAATTTTAAAAGTCTGGAAACTTGCTGGGCAGAAGACATATGGCATTTCAAGCTAGCTTTGTACCATTGCTGTTCACAAAAGAGGAAAATCTGACCCAGAATAGCAACCTGGCAGCCTGTACTAGGAGGTACAGTTCTCAGGTCTTGCTGGTGTAGAACTGATTTAAGTCTTATGTCCAGCATACAGGTATATGTTTATGTTTATACAACACTCTGTTTATGTGTGTATATATAAAGTCCCTCATTTTTACCACTTTGCTGCTGTTAGTCAAAATCAGTTTTAACACGCTCCTGCAGAGCCTGAATTTGTGGCTCTCCTTTGGTGGATAGGAGCTTAGATGTGGTCAAAGGAAGTCCGTGTATCATTCCTTGTAAGTGTCACTTTTTACAAACGTTTCAAATCTGTGTTTCAGATCGGCTCTGGAAAACGAAAGTAGAGCAGGTAAATCTGTCAAAAGGCAGTGAGCTCGGGTCACCCTCCCCAAAGCACTGTGGACACTTTTCAAAGTCTGCACAACTTGCAGACAGTCCTCGACTTCACTGTGGAAAAGCCAACAAGTGTCTTGGTTTCTCCTTAGACTTGAACATAGCCCCATTCATCAGAACCCACTATTCCTGAATTTCATCCTTACATGCCCTTGCTGTTCTTCAAACACAAAGCATCTTTTACCATGATGCATGACCGCACAGTTTACAACCATCTTTGGTATTCTTGCTAGTCTGCACCTACCATTAAAGGAAACAAGCAGGAAAGTCCCCAGTCTAACTCTTAATGAGCTCAGGCATATGAGAGGCTTAGTATGAATGAAGAGAACAGAGCTTTACGGTCCTTACGATCAATAGCTTAACCTTAAAGTTATTCATTTACATGACTGCTGGCAAAAGTCTTACCAGCTTTCCAAAACCAGCCACAAATTAGATCCAATCGTCCTCACAGAGCATACGAAGGAAAGAAGAGGAAGCACAATTAAGAGGAGCACAAAATTTACAGTGCAATTAAAGGATACAGGACAAAAGGCCTCTGCTTTCAAAGTTCAGCTAAGTAGTGCATGGACACCACTGGCTCCTCCCTCTGTTTCAGCAGTCCTGGGGTAGACTTTGCAACCCTTTGGATGGCAACTACATTAGCACTGAGTTTTGTTTAATTTAGCACCCCTTAAGGGCAAGGTTGCCAGTGGGGTGTAAGTAGTTCAGCACACACGAGTGTGCTTGGGGAAGATCTCATTTCTTCAGGTTACCTTGAAAAGGCCCCATTTAAAAACAACTAACTTTTCCTAAAGGTACCCTTCAGTATTTTCCCCCTAATATTTTAACTTCTGCCACGCATTTTATTTAACACCAGACTCATGTCCACTCTGAATTCCTTAAAAATCTTTGAAGGTATCTGCATTCACTTCATTTATTCCTTTACAAGAACGTATCACCTATCAGAAGGCTAAGACTAGCTGGCACAGCACAGAGGGAAGTGCTGCACAAGTGCAATAGCAGATTTTATTTCAGGCTGCTTTCTGAGCTATGTTTCTGCAACTCAAAATGTCTAATGAGCTTATTTGATTGTATCCATGCCAACAAAGAGATATAAACAGCTTTAATCACTGTTTCACGTTGCTCTTGACCCCCCGCTTGGCTTCATTATTTTCCTTTTAGCCACATCAAGGCACAACACTCCAACTAAATCATTCGACCACTTGCTGAAGATCTGTCCATGTAATAAGATTTCTTCTTTATCATCTCATGTGGTTTTTTTGCACTGCTGTTTAACAAGCAGAAGCCAAGCTGGGTGTTAGCTCAAAAGCAGCAGCTAGGTAAAGAATTAATTTCAATAGCTCTTGTTGGTTCTTTTATTTTCAGATAAATTTCTAAATTTATTACACTAAACTGATTAATGCCCAGAGACAGGGAGCAGGTTACAGCTTCTGGTCTCCTGTTTTGTCACTAACAATGCTGAAGGGAGAACAGGACGGAGAAACAAAGGGAAAAGGAAGCGTTAACAGTTCAAGTCACAGTAAGTGTTGGCGTGCTTAAACTAATAATATCAGACAATTCTCTATAGTCTAAAGCACCCACAGTCCTCCTACAGAGCTCCAAGCACTCCATGATCAGTGAACCATGTTTTAATGATACATTCTCTTGTAGAGCTTAAAGGTTTGAAATATTAAATCTTTTCTCTCATGCATGCTGACAGCAAATGAATCTGATGCCCATCCATTAATGAAGTTTGTCTGTCTCTTGATCATTATAACGAGGGCATTAGCTAACATTACTTCCCACCCACTTTTTTAAATACAGGGAAAAAAAGAATGTCAAGGAGCACACCGAATGTGACACATAACTACAAGTTCAAAAGGTCATTGAGGATTGAGGTCAGACGGCATGGAGAAAATCTCATGCCCTCCTAAAATGTAGGTCATTTTTTCAGCCCTACATGGATCTAGGAAAAGTCCTGAGGCATATGTGCAACCTCTGTTCTGTAAAAGAAAGAGCTGGAAGGTTGTTTCCTTTTTAAAAATACCTCTTTTTTTTTCTCCTTATTCTCAAGTGGTTCTTAATGTGATATTGACACATTCTGGGAAAAGGATCGCAGAATCATAGTATGTCTAATTTTTCTGACATCTAGATCTGTCACCTGTTAAATATTGTAAGAAGTGTCAGTGACTTCTAGAATTTTCTAAGGCACCCTTATTTTCTTTCTGCTTCTTTTTCTGCTTGATTTAATCAGAGTGGTCTGGGAGCCTGTGCTGGTTTTTAAGGCTACAGGGTGAGAGCACCATGGGGACAAAGGCAGCAGTCTGGTGGGGTACCTGTTCAGCTTTCAGAAAGAGCTTGCTCATGGGCACTCGCTGAGTCCACCCTCTGCTTCAAGGCAAGGAACAACTCACACCTGACAGCGGTCTAACTTCATCATAGAGAAAGCTATCAGGTCTTTGAAGATGTTCTCCAACATCTAAGCTATTTCTTCCTTGCTTAATTCAGATCTGCTATATATCTAACCCAACTCAGGCACAGAGAGCAGATTATTTTCTCTTCCTATTCCCCAGTTCTTCTCTTCTGGATTTAATCTTTCAGATTGTTCTCGCTGCTCTTTTCCAGATGTCCAACATTGACACATAGTGCTGTTACTGAGGCTGAGTGGAAGTTTGTGGGTGTTTCAGGGTGTACGCGTCCATGCACAACCTTTAACAGCATTTCCTCCCCTTTCCACAGCATTACATCTCCAAGATGAGGACCCTCAGTGACAGTCGAGCTTTCCCTAACTTACTTCACTCTCTCAGTGGGAAAGCAGATCTGATTCCTGCCTGGCGAGACTTAGACTTTTTCAACTCTTTGAGAACATACAGAACTGCAAGATGCTACATAAACTGATAATAAGTGTATGTGTACTCATCGCTTCCTACTCCCTCAGACAAAGACCTGTCAATATATAAAAGTTGTTGTTCTTAATGATGAGACATGGGACCCCATGGTTCCTTCATGTCATGAGGCGTGACATGAGAGATGGTTCCTTCAGCCTTCTGGGTGCTACACATTTAAAACACCATGGTAATTTCTGATAGTTTCAAAATAAAATACTTTGGAACGGCATCTTAATGGTTTTGCTGAGAGGGTTAATAAGAAAGGTTTTCCCCCAGCTACAAGTTCTCCAGCTGTAGTTATGATAGGATTGTGACTGCAAAAGCCCCATTGTTAAATCTAATCTGCTGTTTAAGAGCTTAATCGAGAGATTATTAACGTTTCTGATGAAACACTTAGCTAAAGTGCAAAATGTAATCTTGGGGCTTTGCTGTCTGGACTTCTAGTTAATATCATCAGCGCCACAAGCACACCAAATACCTGAGCGGTGTACAGGGTTATTAGCCTAATCCAATGTGAGAGCTCAGGCGCTCCCTCCCCATGCTCCCTATACATTTCACCTCAGTGAAAACATCGTAAGTATTTTGCAGCCCAGCAGCTAAGAGCAGATGTGTCATCTCACACGGCAGAATAAATGCCAAAGTTGTTAGACTGTTTCATGGAAGGGACCTAATCCTGAGCAACGCTGAGTATCCATCCCTCTTGGTGCTGCCTGTGGTGCTGTGCACCACTTCAGATCAGAACTGGTGGCCTTGGCTATGCTTCCAGAGAAGGTTGGTGAGAAGGGAGGGAAGAGGAGGTGATAACTGATGAATATCAAGGGGAAAAAAGTACACCAAAGAGCAGGAACAGTGAGGGCAACATTTCTAAATATTTGCAATCCTGAAGACCTGAAGAAGTTGATAAATTTCTGCTGTCTTCCATTTCCACTGAGAAAAGGAACCCTTCCCTGTGCTAGGGTGCTGCCATTTGTGACCAAGACTGAGCTGGCTCTGGCATCGGGAAGAACACAAGTTCTCCCTGGGCATCACACCACACCCACGTAGCACCAGCAGGGCCATCAACGTTTGCCACCACAAGCACCTCATTGCTAGATTTTATCTTGTTTATATTCAAAAATCTTAAACATTGACTTGCACATCCCCCTCTTCAAAAAAAAAAAAAGGAATTTATCCAGGTGCACATACAAAAGGCAGCTGCAGATTAAGCAAATAAATTTTGGTCCTCACCTAAGTAAGCCAGTAATCTAAACTTCATCTCCACCCAGGAAAACAGGAAGCCTCTGGAAATAGTTCATTCCTGCCCTGCCCAGGAACCTGTTCCAGCTGGGTGGGACTGAGCACCTTCAGAGTGTGCTAGTCTCACTAGCCTGAATACACAGGCAGTCTAGAAAGGTAGTTTGGACTGTGCTTTTAGGAGACTAAATTAAGTTCCATTTGTCCTGGGTTCAACATGGAGGAACTGGATTCTCTCATGTTGTCTGGCTTTCTTCTTCCCAGAGAGCTGTGGTTCTCCCAAGCTTCCGGGAAGGAGAACACGCCTCTTTGAATGAAGTCATAAAAGGGGGCGTGCCGAGAAGATTCGACGCCATTTTGCCATCTTGCTTCTCCCTCTCTGCTCTATCTGCCCTCCTCCCTATCTCGTCCATGCTCTGCGGCTCTATCAGATATGCCGTGGAGGACTCCTGTATCTTACGCCCTCGGACTGGAGACCTTTATCAAGGAGAGAAAGACACGCCCAGGACCTGCTAGTTCCCTGAAGCAGTAAAAGACTCCTTCTGCAACATGGGTAGGACCTTCTCCG
>NW_010421488.1:81633-81913 GCF_000710305.1 Buceros rhinoceros silvestris | reverse complement strand
TGCTTGGCAGAGGTTCCTACAGCCACCCCAGAGGAGGAGAGAACTGTGTCTTATTTGTATGAAAGGTTTGCCTTCAGGAGAAACTCATTGTCAAGAGCTTTGCGCAGGTGAACGAACCATGGGCGGACTTTTGCCTTTCCCCCCACCCCACCAGCATGGTGAGCCATTGTGGGGCGAAGTTTGTAAGCGGCGGGAATTGCCCGATCGGAGAGTTTATACTGTACACTTGTATTTATTTTCCCTTCTCTCTCTTTTTCTCCCTCTTCCAGGCCGGTTTTCT
>NW_010421488.1:81147-81400 GCF_000710305.1 Buceros rhinoceros silvestris | reverse complement strand
CGAGCTCTTATCAGCACTTTTAATGAGCATCAAAAGTTTTCTGTGTGAGTCTTGGCTGGCTTCCCAGCCAAAACACACCAGTCCGTCGCATCCCCTTTCGGTGGGGGGAACAGCCCCCCTTTTCAAACCGCAACACCATTGAATCTCATTTAACGTCTCCTGAAAACCCCACTGAGGTGAGGCACCAGGCATCTCACACAAAATTATACCGTGCACAAGTGACGGTCTGCATTACATCCTAATCCACTCTTTC
>NW_010421488.1:70522-81047 GCF_000710305.1 Buceros rhinoceros silvestris | reverse complement strand
CTTTCCTGTATTTCACGAGGGTCAGAGGTAGCCTTGGCATCACAGGCCCATCCCTTGTAGCATTCAATTAAAAAGCTTTCTGTTTCTTCAGTCCAAAACTTCATAACCACAACAGATTTTCCTAGTCCAGAACAATCATAACCTCACCATTAGAAACAATGCAGCAGTGTTTCAAAATAAGCTGCAAGCATCCAGATCTGGACTAGAAGATACCTCCCAGAACAATGGCTGTGCTGAACCCTGCTTGTGTTTTTTGAAAGTGGAGCTGCTTTTAAAATAATATAAAAATCAAAGCTCTGTAGCTGCAATCCGGCTCACACTTGCTTAGTCTCTTTCAAGTCATCATTTTATTTCTAACATGTCCAGCTTAATGAAATTCTTTACCTCATCCTGTTTTGGTGTCACTTCATTATTATCTGTCACAACCAATAAATAATTCTTCTTTCTGTGACTATGGATTCACGGCAAAAATCAGCCTACCCCAGGCAAAGCAAGTAGAGTAAAGGGAGCAAAGTCAAACGGAGATACCATGAGAGTATTAGCTAGATTAAACATTAATAATGACTTTTCTTCTTCTGATCACTGAAGTAGCAATGAAGCAGTAGAAGGAAAGCCTAAGATGTTGACATATGTTTTTATTATCCTTAGTCTTCTTTTTTGAAGTCTTGGGAACTGGCTCCACAAATACTTCCCAGGTCAAAGGCAGAGAATTATGTTATTTATTCCAGCAATAAGGAGACTGGGCAATTTTATTAATAAAGATAGCTTGATTTATTCTTTCAAAAATTATCAAGAAAATAATCATTTAAAAGCTGCAAGGAAAAAGAATTAATCCAATTTTAAAAATTACTAACTTAAAAATTACTTACTAATCTGCTAGGGCAGATTAAAGAGATTCACACATAAATACTACAACAATGGAAAACTAGTTAAGCTTTATTTTCCTTGCTTTTCTCATCATTCCTGGCTGTTTTGGTTATGCCAGGACTGGGAACAGCTTCGCTACAGCTTGTAGTGAGAAATGTTCATTCCTGTCCCTTGCTTGACCAAGGGAAATGCCAAAAAAATCCCACAAGGAATCCATGCCTTCGTGAGATTTCCAGCTGCATTCCCCAGGCCCTAAAGGATGAAGTTCTGAAGAAGTCTTGCACTTGTGAAATGGATCTGGAGCATATTTGAACCTTTTCCGATTGGCCTGTCATTAAGAAAGTCTGCTAAGAGGTTGGCACGGAAGGGGAAGACTTGCACTGAAAAAAAGTAAAAGCAGTGAGTTTTAAAAAGGCATTCATATTAAGGAATTGTAAAAATAACAGCAATCTATCACTCACAGTTTTTTTCCCCACCTTTCCACCCAACTAAAATTTTTTGGTACTGATACGAAAATACTTTGGGGTAGGGAATTCTCTCTTTTTTGTTTAGTTGAAGACAACTCTAATTTTAATTGTCTTTCCTATCTTGTTCCCTTAAGAAGCTCAATTAGCAGCAGGCTTGCATCAAGAAACACACCAATTTCTGCTTTTCTCCTCACTCTTACACTCACATCCAAATCTCACCACCTCCACATGTCTTCATGCCAATAAAAAAACTGGTGTAAACATCAGGGACATGAACACCCAGACGTGTCTGAAGACACCAACTGGCAATTATGAGCAGTGCATGATCCGTGCGAACAATTAAGTATCAGTCTGGTTATGCCGGATCTGATCATGAGGTTTTCAATCCAGTCATTTCCCCCTTTTTCATATTTTCTAGCATGTGTATTTTCTAATTAGTGTATTTAATATGGCTTACTCATTCCCTGCTTTCACCCCTCAGTGTGGGACATTATCTGGATACAAGTACCGACAGCTACAGCATGTACAGTTCTCAAAATGCTCATCTGTAGCTATATGTTTTTCAGGATGAAAATACAGTGTTTAAAATCTATTTCAACCTTTGGATCCACATTTTTAGAGAGTAACCACAGACTGTAACACAACCAGTGTATTAAAAACTCATGTTCCTGAGACCAGTGTGTTAGTGGAGTTGTCAAAAAGCAGCTGCCCGTGGTCCCATGGGCCAATGAATCTGGATGACGTTGACTCAGGGGTCATCTTGTCAACATTACCAGACACACCTTGCCTTTTTAAGGCCTGCTAACACCTACACTAGTGGCAGCTCTGATGGGAGGACCAGCAACTGCAGCAGCGGTGCCGTCAGCCCAGGTCCCACAGGTGTCTTGTTGCAGGCAGCACCTGCAGAGGTTCTGAACTGAAGGTATGGTCTTAAACGCTGTCTTGACGAGACATGAACTTAACACAAGCACCTTCTTCCTCAATAGAGGCCTGGCTCCTGTATCAATATTAGGAGACATTTCATCTGATTTACTAAGCTTTCTGCATTTAACACCCTCCCTTCCCCATTTTCGGGCAAGCCTTCTTGAGTTTTAGGGCGCTACTTCTTGAGTTACCAAGATTGTTTCCTTTACAAACTTACCAGAAGAGTAAACTTGCTACAGCAAGTCTGCTTATCATCTTCCCTGACAGAACCATAGGGAAATCTGAACCAGCATGTACAGTCTTGCAGTCTGGCTAGTCCCTTTACTAAAGTGGAACTACGTCTCCTGTACAAGCATGTATTGTAGCGCTGAACCTTGTTAGAACAAGGGCCTAATGAAGAGAGAAGACTGTAGCTACAAGTAGATTAGGTAGCTGAGTCCTTTTGGGTGTTATGGATTTGGTCACTGAACTTAGCTCAGGTTTGGAGAAGACCTCAGATGAGAGATCAGTCAAGAGCTCAATCTTCAGAGCTGCTGTGGTCTTTTGTCTTGGCCAGCAAAACCATTTTGCTTTTTCTCCCTCCCTTCCTCAGGATTAACTCATGACTGATTCAAAATCAACAAGAAGCAACAAGTCTCTTTGAAAGCTTTACTGTTGAAAAGCCTACAGATGTTTTAAAATGTGCTTTTATTCAAAGCATGGGGTGCTTTGCCACTGTAGTGATTTCACAGCTTTTTATTGTATGGTTCCATCACAAGTTTTATGCACCATACAAATGCTGCAATGAGCCAGAGAGTAAGGTGTTATCTCTACAGTAGAATAGAGGTAACACAACAGTGTCCTGCACCTGCGATGCGAGGGCCCCATGTCTATATGGGCAGGCAGTACTAAGCCCAAAATTATGTTTCCTGGCAACGTTTGAATTCCTGCAGGTCTTCTCTGCCAAAAAATGGCAGTGAATGTCTTACTCAAAGTTGTAAAGCAGATCTGCAGAGGAGGCAGAACTCAAACCATTGTGATGCCTGCTGAAAGTCCTCACCCTTCCTCTTGGAAAGTAGAAACCTTAAAGTTTAGGGCTCAGAGCTTGAGGTTGACCAGCAGTGCTCTTAATAAGAAATTAAAATAGAACTACTTTAATGAAAGAAGCTAAAAAATAGATAGTAATGACTGGTTTGGGCAAATTGTAGTGATGGAAAAACAAATGCACAAAACAAAGTCTGGGCAATTGCAGGATTGAAAGATGGGTGCAGTTTTCAATTCAGACCATCTCCAAAGCATTCATGGTTACACATCCACGCATTTAAATTGCCAGATGGAACGAAGTGCCAAGTGCTCTGTTTTCATGAAGAAGCCATTGCTTAATATGAGTAAGCAAGCCCTGCCCAGGGCTTGAGATGCTATAATGAGATAACATAAGACTATTTTGTTACATGGTCATATGTGTGAAATGCAGATGCCAGATCTGTAAAACACCTCAAGAAATAAGCTCTTTCAACCGAATTAATAACAACTTCTGACATAATAAGAAGGTGTATTACTTTAATTACATGGCAAAAGAAATGCTTTGTAGCTCATGTCAGAATAGGGGATAATTTGCATGGTTTGGATTATCTTCATTTGTGTTTCATCATTTCAAGTGCGTATGTTCAGTAACAGTTTCAAAGGACAAAAGTAAGGAGAGGAGCTAGCAACTGAATGCTTCTCCATAGATCTATGTAATAACTTAGAAAAATAATAGGAAAATATCTCTTCAGGTGACAGTCAACTTCAGGAAAATAACCAATAATCACAACACAGCAAGAAGGAGAACTATATATAAACAATAGAACATTGGTTTGACCAAATTAGAAGGAAATAGAACAACATATTTACGTTTACAAAAGAAGCATTTTTGCCTTCATAATTAAGTTAGAGTTATCTTCAATTTGATTTTCCTGTCCTACTGCCAACAGCATTTTAACTATAAATGTCCTGAATAAAAAACACTGTCATAGGGAAAATCTGGTGTTACTTTGTAAACTGAGAGTTTGGGTTTGGGTTTTTTTTTAAAAATGGGCATAAAGGCTTCCATGTGTTGACAATGTCACTGCTAACAATTAACTGTGTCCTACTGCTTCACTCCCATGGCTGCAGAGAGTGCCAGCAGCTGGCCAGGAAGCTCTGCCATAACCCAGGTGGACAGCTCAGTGGGGCTGCCTGCTCGCCATGCTCACCTTCCCTCGGCAGATATTCCCGGCCATCAGCTCTACATGTTTATGGCTCTAAAATGCAGAAACACTGGTACCAAACCCAAGCCATCATATTTCCAGTGAGCTCTAAAAGGTCAGACCACAAAGTGCTGGCACTGATGTGGTGCTGCTCACTGGATGTCCCTCTGAGATTTGATGAAATCAAGGAACAGCAGGGGAGAGAAAGAGAGAAAGAAGTGAGGAGAGAAAGAGGCTAGGCAGAAAATGGGGATGTAATGCAATGCTCCCACCATGATGCTTGGGCCATGTATCCAAGCTTGTCCACTCTCATGGCTGGGGAAGGAGGCAGCAGTGACCTCTCTTGCTGCTGAGCACCTCCAAGATGCCCAACAAGAGATCTGATAGACATGCATCCACCGGGTGTGGCATTCCCATCATGATAAATTCCACACCCTGACAATGCATCCCATGGACTGAAAAGAGCTCCCTGCACAATGCCGGAACGTAGCTCTTTCATGTATCATCAAAGCTTCAGATTCAACACAAAGGCTGCACTAGTGCGATGACAAGAATTCAAAAGCTGTTCTGAGCTTTTGCCTACAGCCCTCCCTTTGAGCTTCAAACTATCTTCAGTTTCAAAGCTCCGTCTGAACAGCTGCATCCCATGCTAGACCCAGTCCTTAATGATTGTTGTGCCTTCTGTGTCCATATTGAATTACAATCCTGTTAACAAGATACATGAAGTTCCTGGGTGTTTTGAAGCTCTCACGATCTTTCAAAATAAACAGGGACTTCTTTCGACACTGACCATTGCAGTTCCTGATTCTCAGCTCCTCCCTGCAGCATGGGGGCTACAGCTTTTCCTTCTCTCTCTGAACAGCAGGCTGAGGCACCAACTCCATCACATGGCTTGCAGGGCTAGAGGATAGAAGGACAGGACTGGTTAATTAAAAAGGAGAAAGTTGGTAATGTTCCTTCCTGAGGTCAAGGCCTATTGTTTGGAGCTGTGGAGTTTCAGACAGTGCTGGGAGCAAACTCTGTTAATGCCAGCGTGTCCAAAGGGGTACAGTGGTGCTGCCACTGCCCTCCTCCAGCAGCTTCAGCCATGGACTAGCATTGCAGGGATTGTTTGCACATGAAAGCCCACATACATTCACTCAGACCTTTCTCACCTCAAAGCCTGTGGACAGGTCTGGTGCACAATGCAGGGGGGAAGCCAGCTCCCTGGTGAGGAGATATACTGGGGCCATGGGGAGAGGAATCCTTGAGGTCAGTTTCTCTCCATGACATGGACCCAGAGTCTGGCCACAGCAGGGCAGAAATGGGGCCTCTCTAATGCAGAAACAGACCCAGAAGCACGAGGCACAGGAATGCTCTGCGTAGGAAACAATAAGATTCAGCAACAATTGTACAGAGAGAAAGTTTAGAAAGTTCAGAACTGACCCTGAGAAGGCTGCAAACTGGCACAAGTTCTTGTGACAGAAGGAAGAAAAGGAGTCTAACATCTACAGAAAGGTATTTATGCCCCAGGGAGCACGCTAACTCCCTTCTTGCTTGCTAACCCTCCTCGTCAGCGTGGATGGCTGCTCCCCCACCGTGGACAGGGCTCTCTGGTTGTCAGGCTTCCGCTGCCCATGTTGAGGAGACTGTCACCTCCCCCTTTACTCCCCCTCTTTGTTTGTCCCCACTCCTTGTTTTCCCCACACATGCCATTTTATTCAGGTTTCTTCAGTATCAATATTTCCTTTTTCTCTTAATTTTGTTCACTTGTTTCTTAATTTCTCCATAGTCTGGAAAAGCTAAAGGCACACAGCCAGTTCTGCCTCCAGTATGTATTTGAGGAGCCAAAAGCATGAAATTAGCTTTAAAATATTATTTAATTGGGTATCGTGGCTGTCTGGCACTCAGAAATATCTTCTTGCAACATATCCTCGTGATCACAAAGACATGCGCATTATTCACTCGAAAGAACTGCATGACATATTTAAATTATGCATTTTAAGGTTTTTTGAAAGAATAAGACACCTTAAACCATATTCAGTAACTTGAAACAGAACCAAAAAATAACCTCTGCTTTGAAACAACTTACAATACAATTTCTCAGCAAAACGAGCGTATTTTATAAGTTTCTTTCTACCCATGTCTTCTGTTTCAATATAAATTATTCTTATAGAATTCAGCTGGACATATTCAGTCATAAAGCAGTTTTCTAAAGCGTGAGGAATAAAAAAAAAATGGCATGTGTTTTTTTCTGAGCCTGCAGTGAACTTGGGGTTTGACGATAAGAGCACAGAAAGGAGCAGGTCGCACAGGACCAAAATGCCAGCACAGGCTGTGACAGAGGGACAGGCTCTGCTGCGCATAAGCTCCAGACTGGTTATAATGAACAGCTTCCTGAGAGCTAGACGAGCAAATATTAGATCAAGTCATTAAAAAGAAACCTTCTGAACATTTTACGTTCCTCTCTTCAAGGTCTTGCTTCTGAGGGCTGGCAAAGGAGTTGCACGGAACAAGAGAAACATTACATAGCAGTGCAGTGTAACACCAGTGTGTCAACCCCAGGGCTGTCGTGGTGAGCTGTCCCTCAGGGAAGAGGTGAACAGCTCTGCCCTAAGCACCAGTCCTGCCTTGCTCTACTGTTTTCTCCACTTGCCCATGACATCCACCAGCTTTAGGCATAGCCGCAGCCCACAACATGCCTGCCCACACCTCCAGCTGTGGGGTGCAATACATCTCCACGGGGATTTTGTGTCACCTGGAGTACTAGCTGAGTCTAACATGAGAGTCCTGCTTGTATATGGCCTACTGCTTGCTCCAGCTGTGCACCACAAGCATCCCACAAGGGATCATCCCTTCACTGCCCATTTCCCAAGAGGCAGGGAGGGCCTATGCACCTGGGAGTCTACACCTCTCATCACAGAGGCTGCTCCTGCAAGCAAGATTCAGAGAAACAAACATTTTTATTTGTGATGGTGATGTGATGTCTCACTGGCTGTATATTTACAGTTCTGAGATACAAACTTCATCATGGAAATCAAAATAGAAAATATGGTGCTGGTTCTCCTGCCCCACTTAAAAGACTTGTGTATAATGGGTGATTTGGCCTTCTTAGCACCATTTTTGGAACCACCTTTAATTTCCAATCAACAAGCAATTTAAGTTTGCATCAACCATTTCAAAAATAGTAGAAAGGCTTAGTTGGGTGTTGGATTTGCGCTGGATGAGCCACAGAAATCCTATGGGTTATTTATTATCTGCGTCAACTACCTACTCCTGGTGGTATGTGACCGCTCATCACAGACACATGATGCTGTCATTGAACCCCAGCCAGTGCCTGAGCAAGGCCCTTACCAAGAACATGTGTGTACTTGCAGAAACAGAGGGATGACAGATGAAGAAAAGTCTTGTGGTTTGTTTTTCCATGTAAGCAAAAATGCTTTTTCATAAACACAACCAAGGATGTAGGGAGCTACACTGGGAAAACAATCTTAGGAAAACTACTCTTGGCTGCAAAGTTTATTCTCCTTCCACAGAAACGTTGAGTTGATATGTAGCACTCAATTCTCTGCATGCAATTAAAGCTGCACCACAGGGGCATGTGTTTAGAGATGTCTGGGATACATCTCACAGAAAGAGCTATTCCAACCACCTTCCAGTTCCAACCACTTCTGATTAGAGGGCCTTTAAGATCCTCATTTCCCTGTGGAGTCCAGCAAAGACAGGTCGGCTCCTCCAGAGAGCATTGTATTAGTTGTCTGAAGTTATACCATGTGAATGGTCCCTCACCCATCCTCAAATTCACTTAGAATCATACTGGAAAACATCTGTAGTTAACCCACGCAGGCAAAAGCAGGCTTTGCATGGAAGCTCTGCAGAGCCAAAGGGCCATAAGTCATCCCAGCAATAGGATGGGGAACTCTGGGGGCTGGGAGAGGGAGAGAGAGAGACCTTAATCTGACGTTATCCTGAGGAGGCAGAAAGCTGCCACAGCCTGGGGGCTGCCCTCAGTGGTGGCAGAGACCGGGCCAGGAGCCGCATGCGGGCAGTGCTGCAGAGATGTCCTCATCTGCATGTTTTCTGTGAGCATCCCACAGCCTTTCTCAAGCCTGCTCAACACAGAGTGTCGTGAGTGTTCAGGTCAATTATTCAATAGCTCACTTATTTAGAACATAGGACAGACACTTACCACATACCCTAAATATTCTCAATAGTTAGCATTTCTGGGACTCAGGCTCCTTTTTAATGCCCCAAAGCACTTAGAAAAGGTTAGACCTCCATGTCGGAAGTGAAGTTTTATACTTTCCACTAACATTTTATATAGCATTTTTATTATTGATTGTAGCACAGCTCTCGAGGTCTCATAGGCCCCTTTACACTTCATAGCCTTAAAAATAGATATTTTTTGTTGAGGGATGAAAATGCATATTGGGACATAAAGGCATTTTAAGGAAAAAAAGCCCAGTGTTTGCAGCTGGCTCCATGTACTGATTTCAGTTTCATTAACCATAGCAATAATATTCCTGCTAGTAAATACTTGCTGGAGTAGTTACTTTACAATGGTAAAGTATTGCTAGAAAACAATATTCTCCTTTGTTTTCTCATTCCAGTAAAGTTACTATAAGATTACAAAGGAGTCTGATCCCAGTGGAGGGCTACATTTGGGTTACACACGAACGTACATATCCACACACACACCTAGACTATCTCTATACATTATCTCATTCATATCATTAACAGCTGTTCTCTAATGAACTTTCTTCTTGTTTTTACACAAACAAGAGGTCTGCCAATATAATCTAAACATTTTCTCCACACAGCAAGTATTCCTATTTTCTAACTGGAAGAGTCACATCTGACCCACAACTGGAACTAACCATTGAAGTCTTAAAGAGTAGTAAGGAGTAAAGATAAAAGTTTTTGCACGAGCTGAATGAGCACTGAGGAATAGGGAGGAGGACCCTGGCAGGACTGGACAGGACAGGACAGGGACAGACAGCAGGCAGTGGTTTCCAAGGCTCATTGTCTTCAGCAGCTTTTCTTCTTTGTCCCCTCCATCTCTTCATCTCCCTGCACATCCGTAGACTCCCCAAGCACAGCCTGCTCTGCCATCATAGCTCCATTTTACATTAGTACCTTGATAACTCAAGGCTGGCTCCTCGTTCTCTTTTGTCCTTTTGTTTTGCATCCCTGAGAAATTTGTCTGTAGTTAAGAGCCATCTGTCATCTTCTAAAGACTTCTCCCTTTTGTAATTCATCTCTCACTCTCACATCTGCTAGAGATTAAGCAGAAATTATACAAGGTTTGAAAGTTTCAAAAGCTGGCCCTATAAGACAAGAAAATAATACAAAATCATTGTTTGGCTTCCACTGGAGCAAAAATTTAATTTGAGTCTACATCCCCCTGCCTTTCTGAGGTTTTTTTCCTAGGTCAGAATAGGCTGCCCTTGTGTCTATCTACACTTTGAAAAGAGACTCTGCCTTGGAGACAGTATCCCTCATCTACTGAAAAACACAAATAATTGTTTACAAAGATTACATTCTACCAGCAAGTTTCCTCAGCTTGATCCCAATTTTCTGCAGAGAAGCTCTACTCAAACACTTTCTACAGTGATAACTATTTCATATTCACCAAGGATGTGTTCAAAATTTGCCATGCCATCAATGGTATCTATCTGCAAAGATTGTTATGTGTTTGGAGACTTAACAGTACTGAGGCTTTCAATGACTGAAAGAAGTGTGTCAGTATTAAAACATACCCATTTACAAAGAAAGTGCTTTGTTAGGTATTTTTCTAAAAAAGTCTTGCTGAGATTTGTACTGACAATAAACACACACTGATGGACTGAATTAATTTCCTATGTGATCAAAACACATGATGTGCTTGATAATGAAATTACAGAACACTCTGCTTTCATAAGGATGTTGCTGCAATCAAATATTCTCTTCTGAGTCTGGCACAGCTGACATATACGGGTGCACGTGAGGGGAGGAGGGGGGGAGAGCAAGATGCATTTGCCTTGAATGGGAGAAGAAGC
Source organism: Buceros rhinoceros silvestris (assembly GCF_000710305.1). NCBI lineage: Eukaryota > Metazoa > Chordata > Aves > Bucerotiformes > Bucerotidae > Buceros > Buceros rhinoceros. Next base: position 70,565 of record NW_010421488.1, on the reverse strand, counting down.
CAGTGAAGGAGGCAGCTGCAACTACAGCAGTGGGATCTTTTCG
>NW_010421488.1:49082-70422 GCF_000710305.1 Buceros rhinoceros silvestris | reverse complement strand
GTCAGATGGACAAATTAGGGGAACAGAGAGGAAGGGAGGTTTAGTGGGATTTGGCTGGCTGCGCCAGCCTCGCAACTACCTTCTTGCAAGCAGCAATCCTTATTCTAAGCACACATTGACAGGCATGCAGAGGAGGAGTCCAGCTCTCATTATCACTGAGATAAGATGCAACATCTGGTACAAGCAATAAAATTAAATGCAATGACAACAGCCTGTGTCTGAAGGTACCTAGTAAAGGTGTGCATGGTGACACTGAGCTATAGCAGCTAGGCAGGAGCCAGGCTTCCAGCAGGTCCATATGGGACATTCCCAAGTGAGGAGCTGCTGGCTGATGAGTGTCTCTGCACCAGCATCTCCTTTGGCCATGTCTAATTCAGCAAGCAAGCCCATTCTGATAAGCCAGGTCATGATCCAGTGCTGCCTGCCACAGCATAAAAAGAAATATGTTAGACCAGATGAAGTCTGATTTTTTCTTTCTCCTTCCATTTTCCCAAATGCAAGCTGAGCCACAAGTGCAACAGACACAGGATTTAATTTGGCAGATGGACTCACTGAGAATTAGTGGCCCCATAGTGAGTCCCAGAAGAGACATTGTGGTGTCTGATCATTGCAGCTGCAAAGCCAAGGAACAAGAGAAGCCATTGGGGTCAGTAGCAGGAGGAGCACTCAGCCGTTGGTGGTGGGGCTGGAGCCCCCCAACACTTTGCAGTCCTCTGCCCCATGGCAGCATCTGTATCCAACCCTTGCCCCAGTAGCAGCACGGCTTTGTGAGGGACTGTGACACATCAATCTTTTCATATGAGGTTTTATTGTAAAAATGGACAAGCCTAAAATCTTTCTATAACCCTCTGAATTTACTGCTTTTCAGGAAACCCTGACACCTGCACATGGAGATGAAGAATCCAAGACATCATCCTTTGGTAGTACCCCCTGTAACTGCATTCAAATATTTTCCACCCTAAGACCAATCAGTGATTTCTCTCTTTTGCACGTGTAGGAGGACACATTTTGAGAAGCCCAAGGAATGGTGAAAACAACAGCTTGCAAAAGCAACAGGAACATCTGGGGTTTCCAGCCCTTTTTCAGTTTTTCCCAAGGTACATTGTTTTGGGGGTTGTGACAGGAACAGATGTTATGTCTTTTTAATTGAATTTTAGAGTCTGTGTCCATTTACGAAGCTGGGCCAATCTCAAAATGCGTGTTCATCTCCCATTCATTGCACAGCACATCACCACCTTGGACTAAGGTGCTATTTTTGTCAGCTAACTATTTTTGAAAGGAGGCAGAAATGAGCATGTATAAAAACCACCTTCTCTGATAATCTCAGCTACTGACATGCCTTTGAAGCCTTGGTTTTGGAGGGATAAGGTATCAGTGATCTTGACAAACATTTCAGTTTGCCCACTGCCATCCAGGGACTGTGCACACAAGTTTGCTTTTTACTAACTGCAGAAATACAAGCAGAACAGACTTACAGTAGGTATATAAACAAGAAGGTCAAAAGGTTAATGTTTTACCCTAATCCTAATGACTTTTTTCAGCCATGCACAAAGCATGACACCAGAAAGAATTCACTAACACGAAGTAAAGATAAACAAGTACAAGAGCACAACCCTTTCCTTTGTACACCAGCTTCAGAAGTTGCACAAACTATTTAAGGTACAAATAAAAATGGCCTAAATTTATAATAGATGTAACTTTATCCATTCCTCTCCATTATTTAGGTAATAATTTGCTCCAAGGTACCAATAAATATATCAGAGGAACTCACTGGTTTATAAATATCTTTTAAAAATAGAAACTATTACTTAAGTAACCACCGTATAGAGAAAATAATCTCCCACAGAATCTATTAAACTGGGTTAATGAACTAGCAGGAAAAGGTTTCAAACTTATTCTCCCTAAATCTAACTCAGAGCAATTCTTTCAAGATGAGTTTCAGACAAAAATAATGAAGAAAGTTGTTGAATATGGTTTTGACTGAACAGAAATTAAGTCAGTTCTTTACAGAAATGATTGCAAGCTGTGACAGATGAATTCTGGACTGTTTAGTCAATATGCAAGGTGATGTGAAATAAAGCAACTATGTTACAGCTGTTATAAAGGCTCCGACAAAACACAACAATATTGCTAAAGGCTCTTGAGACACAGATGGCAGATCCAGCAGTAAACAAACCCCAAAAGTGCACATAGTTTACAAAAAGCAGAAATGCTGCCAGTAAATCACTTGATATTTCTTTTCTCAGATAAATGTAAAACCTTATCAAAAGACTGCTTCTGTGCCTAGAATATCTGTTCTGTTTCAGGACAGTTTACTTTGGCAACTTACTCAACTTTGCATCTGTAATTAAATGATGAAGATGAGACAACATGGCTCTGGAGAGATCGTAGGAAACTGCATCTTATCTATTTGCCTTTTATTTACAGAGCTCTTCTTGTTTTGGACTCCCTAATGCATTTTTCTTTAAAGCAGGAGGGCAAGTTTGACACACAACCTTCTCCCTCGGTGCTTGCAAGAACTGTTATTCAAAGGCAAAGTCCAGCATTTTTTACCACCTCAGTTTCTACCCCCATCAGCAATTTTTACGTGATTTCCTCTGCTTTGAAGAGTAGACATGTCTCCAGGTGCTGCCTCCTCCATGATGAGAAAAACATTGAAACCCACTTCTGGCTCTGCAGAAGTAAGAGCTGAGTGAGTGTCTTAGTTGGAATTAAGTTCACACCTAATTTAATATGAACTTATATTATTTCCAGCGTGGGAGTACCCTGGTGCACAACACTGCCTCACTGTGGAGAACCCTGTAGACCCTTGACCCGGTGTTTTACTGCCAGCTCATGAGAGATGTCTCTGCTAATCCCCAGCTGAACTATTTTCCTAGAGCAAGGTAAGAGCTCCTACTGAGGACTGGAGGTGTCACTCACCTCTCTCAAATCCTTATCAGAGGAATGACCATGAATCTCATGTCAGAGATGGTGCTGCCTTCTCCAGAGGACTCTCAGGCCCAGAGGGATGGTGGGGATTTCTTGTGGTGACAGCTCCCAGGAGGCACAGGCAGAGCCCTGTTGACATGGACCACGCTACAGCAAGGCAACAGCAGCATTCCCCAGTTGCATCAGCAGACAGAGTGGGATATAACATCTGAAAGTTGAGCGCTCAGTCTGCTGGTGTTGTCTTGGCAGACTCTGTGGGCAATGCCTCCAATGCCAAAGGGAGGCCTCTAAGACTGCGGAGTGACCACACTCTGGAGCCACCAGTGTCCCTCCCCCGGAATACATGGATGACTAGCTCCAAATTAGTTGGGATTTAGTTACAATGTGGATGTCTGTGTCAGGACTAGTAGCACTGAACTCCTTCCACAGGCCTCCCTCCACCCAAAATACCTCCCTAGAAGCAGGATTTTCTCTAGCGGATGACAAAAACAGTCTGGGTATCTAACTCATCTGTAAGCTGCAACAGTGCACTTTGGTGGTTCCCATCATTATTAATTTGCCTCCCAGATGTCCTAGGGAAACCACCATGCAGTGCCTAGTCTCAGGTACCATGAGGTGGGGTCATGGTCCTGTGCCAGAATAAGAGTGACCAAAGGCTGGTGAGGAGTAGACTGTGAGAAGACAGGAGACCACGATGGCCATTTCTGAATGAGCTGCTCAAGCCCTAAGTGATGAGTTTGGAATTCACTTGGTTCACCGCATCAATGGGTGATGAGAAGACTTGGGCAATGAAAAGAGATGGCTTGATTTGTTATCCACCTAGATCAGCTTGTGATTGTGTGTGACTGTTTGTGACAGCAGTAGTGTAGATGACCTTCCAGCCGCGAGTTTTGGCTAGAGATTTTTCTTCTCCTCTCTCACCATTTCAGCATACCCACTGGTATTATTCTGACAAGGAGATTGAGGAATGTCCCTATTTTCTCATCAGCAGGCTGGGAATGTCTCAACACGAAATGCAACCTTCACAAGAAGAAACATCATCTAAGTTGCAGAAAGATATGAAATACCCCTACGTGAATGCAGTGGCAGGAAATCTGTCAGCAATAATGACTGCAATAGCAGGCCCATAAAACATGCTTACCAGACCAGGATTCACTGAATCACAAACGAGCTGTACAATCCTAGATGCAGGTTTCAGAGAATCAGTCATCTTGATGAAGAGCCCCCTACCTTTGGTGACCCCCTTGGTGAGGGGACAAGCATGGGGGCAGAAGGCTTGCGTTTACATGGGAAATGTAAAGAGTTGTTGCACTCCCCTCCCCCTGCCCACCCCAACCATCAGCTCAGTGCAGGCAGCATGCTCCCACCAGTGTCCCTGCTGCTGCTTAAGGGACGGTAACTGTCACCAGCCTCAGCATAGACACAGCAAAAGACACTGATCTGGCCAATACCAACAGGTCCTGTATACCTAAACCTGCACTTCAAACACCTCTAAAAGCTCCATCAGCAAAACCTCTCGCTGCCCCAGGGAACACTGCTGCCTGCCCTTGCCTTTGCTCTTCCAGGCTCAGCAAGGCACTCCGGCACAAAAATATTAACTCATCTTCCAAGTAAAAATACAGTAGAAAAGTATCAAAAAGAGCATCGTTTCTGTCTTTTGATGGGCCCACAAGATTTTTTCCAATTCCTGAGCAGCAAACCTCTGAGATAACTGGAGATATGTTTGAAAACTAGCTCCTTATTAGGGACAGGAGTTTAATTTCTCAAACATTATTGTGACAAAAGAAAAACAAAACAATAAATCAAAGGGTTTGTCGCTTTACCATCAGCAGCTAGAATGTGTCAAGAATTTTCTTCCGTAAGGAAGATAACTTGGCTAAAACATTTTCAACCTGTAGAATAAATTAACTGGTTTTAAAACAAAACTTGTATCACAACTGACAGAAAAGCTGTATCAGATTGGCTCCAAACTAAAACCAAGCAAATATCAGGAGTATTCCCTCTGGATTCAAAGTGATACTGTTTCAAGTCGTGTTCTTGGCTCTTTGTGTCTTCCTCTGAGTTCCCTTCACCACACAATTGTGGAAACCTGATTTTAAATTCATGCGCTTGGCTCTTCCCAAGCATGACAGATTTTATATGAAATGAGAGACTCCTGGAGGTGCTGGGAGACAGTGTTTCTAGGCTCTTTAGCCAGAGGCAACTAAATCAGACAGGACAGGTGCCTGCAAATCATGCAAAAAAAGGCCGAGATAGAAGGTTTTCTAATGTGTCTCTGAAGTGATGAAGCACAAATTAAACTTTAGATCCAGCCAATATATCTCATAACTGCCTAACAGTTTCTGTGGATACAAAAACTCCAGATAGGCAGTTTAGAAAAGCAAATTTTAAATATTTGCTAAAACTCTTCAATCTTTTTGCTACTCTGTTTCCTCTCTGAGTAGTTATCTTTCCTTGGCTGCTTGCAAACCTCAGGAGCATCTTTCAGCTGGTCTGGGAACTGGATAAAGGAATCAACTGGATCAGCAAACACAGCACAAAGAGACAGGACAGCATGTAAGTCAAGTCAAATAAATGTACTGAGACTCAAACACATATAACAGAAAGAGCCTTGCCACTACTTTGGCTGCATCACAGAGGCTCTGACCATAGCTTTAGAGAGTAAGTGGCTGGAAAAGCCCAGGCAGTGAAGTGGCTGAAGACTTGGCACTGTATAGCACCCCGTATAGCTTGGGAAAGGACTAGTGGTGTCCTGAAAGAAGTACCTCCTTGTTACACCAGGTCTGAAAGCCCTGGAAGACTAACTTCTCTAAATAAATCATCAAGCTAGCCCACACTTACACTTATTTTGTATAATTTTATACAGATTCATATTGACAAACATTTTCCAGAGCTCCAACCTTTCCCAGTCTCCCCATCTCTGGCTTCACCTCTAATTAATGAGTGTTTCCTCCTGAAGCATCTATTATGCATTTGTTCTAAGCAAAAATTAAACACACAAGAGTCTGTTCCCATCCAGAGTCCACCCCAGGGAGGGACACATGAGGTCTCTCATGATGAGCAGCAATGTGCCATCCACTCCCATTTCCCCAACATCATCAGCAAAACAGAGAGTTTGCTTCTCTTGTAAACTCTTCACCTGCTACCAAGGCAGAACACACACCTCAGTATCCAGACCAGTGACCTCTGAGATGGAAATGTAGAAAGCACTAGAAGGGAGGAATCATTTTTTCCCAGTGATGTCAAAAAGCCTTTGGATCTTGCTGCATGATGTGGCCAGGAATGCTGGAAGCTCCTAAGAGGATGGAGAGCTTTCTTCACCTTAGAAGAGAAAGTGCAGATCAGCTTGGCGCAAGCTATGGTTTCATGATATAAAACATGCAGCAAAATCAGCTTTGGGTGTTTTCCTGAATGTGGCGTCCATTCCCGTTTCTCATTTGTGCTCTGGTGCCACGTTGCACAGCCCTGACTTTGTGCCAGCACCACTCTTCACGTGGCAAACTCAAACACAGATTAAGAAGCCAATCCAGATTTTTAAAAAATGTAAGAAAAAAAATTTTTTTTTTTCTTCCTAAAGTTAGATTTGCTCTCAAACAGCTTCACAGCACAGGCTCCAAAGTGGTGAGCCAGCACAGATGAGGAGATGCACACGGCAGGAGAGCAAAATCACTGCAGAGAGCATTTCCACCCAGTATCGGTCACAGTGAAAACAAACCATCTCTACAACATGGCTTGTCTACACTAAGTACAAGGATGTGAGCGATACCAGGGATTTTACTTATTGTAGTGAGTTAAAGGAATGGTTTGTATTTTTACAACTGTTTTTATAGCATGCTTAAGCATACCACAGAATTTACTTCATAAACATCACAATATCCCAATACAAACTCATTAAGCTTTAGTAGAAATAACTATATTGTCAACTAAATACATGATTAAAAAAACGGCAACCAACATATTTCTTGGCTCTCATACCTTAGAATTCAATTACTATAAATATATACAATTGCATGCACAGCCAAATACTGTACTTCAATGTCTGTCCCTAAAATGTAATTTGAAATGCATGTAGGATGGCACAGATTTTGTAAAAGGAAGTTATTATCAGTGATAAAAGCAATTGTTGACATTGGAAATATAAACTAGAAGATTCAGTCAGGAAATTCAATAAAAATGAAACAAAGGTAGAAAGGAAAAAGGATGTTAATAGTATGGCAAAACAAAGCCAGATATATCAGTAAATTTCTGCCCAGAGGTGAACCTGGACTGCTGCCTATCAGAGTGGCAGCACAGCTGGTTTATTTTTTACACTGGACGTGGTCAGTAAGCAGACAACAGGCAAATATGCCCTTAAGCTGAGAAAAAGCACGACTAACTATACATTTCTCTCTGACATGTTATCTTAAAAGAGGGAAGGGCCATTTAGTCAGGGAGCTTTTTGGGTTTTGTTTTGTGTTTTAAACAAATTTCCTCTTAGCAATCATCTGAGCTGCATAAGTAAGAAAGCAAGAAAGCTTGAAGCTTTGAAGTCACGCTGAGTCAACGTGAGCTTTTCCCCAACGTGTAGTGGGTCACAGGAGATGCACCAAAGCCACGCAACTCCACCTGTGCAGGGCTGAGGTGCTACCCCCAAATGAAATGTCCTTTTCTCCTACTTCAACTCCTCTTCCAGCACACAGCACGTGTAGCAAAAAAAATGCTTTGAAAACTGCAGAACAAGGCACTCTCTGTGCATCCACCTCAAGTACATCTCCCCAGGATGAGCAGAATTAGGGGCAAGAAGAATTTCCTTGGTGAAACTCGTGCTGGGAGACAACGACCTCACTTGGAATAACCAGAAACATTGAATAATCATCGTACTGTATAATTCTTTTTTCATCTTGAAAATGTCAGGAAGAGGATGTTACAGCAGGACATAAGACTAATATACAGAACAAGCTGGCTCGCATTACCATCTTCTGGCTTTTTTTGTTTTCTTGTTTTGGTCTTGTATCCCGCAGTTGTATCCCTCCATAGTAACCTGCTGAGTGAGTAGGGAATTTACAGTGCTTTTCTGTAGTTCTTAAAGTATTTCTGTCACTTAGCTGCCATTTCAGAGTTAAAGGAGAACTAACTACACATTTTGGACTGACTTAGCTGTTTTCTCTGTTTTTTACAGAAAGTTTTTCAGTGACAAATGTGGCAGAAATTATGTCGCATTGTAGGAGGGAAGAAGTGTCTGGCATCCAAAGGGTACATCTGCTCTAAATTATCATGCTCTAAAGTTTGGACTGATTTTTCAGTTAACAAACTTTTACCATGTTCCTTTAACTATTGAGGAAGTAAATTGTCTGTCAATGTTTCTCTACCGAGAGTTTAAACTGAACACCAGCCTCTGTGTAAAACTCAGCAGGCACAGGCAGGGTAGGGTAGAGGGGAGGCAGAGCCTACAACTGGGTGCTGACACCTGCACCTCTGAAGTGAAAGTGGGGAGGAATTAATGTTACCCACAAAAAATAAACATGCTAACCTCCACAGAGGATTTTATCCCAGTGTACACAATCGTATACTGCCACTGGAGCTCTCTCTGAGACGGGAGTTGGGCAGGTTCAATATTTAAGCCACATTTCCAGCAGATGCATGTGGAAATCCACAGCCCAGTCACAAAGGCACTGGGTGCACTGGGAAGGCACAGCCAGACATGGCACTCAGATGGGACAGGGGGACTGTGTCATAGCATGAATGTGCCCCTGCCACAGAGGAACCTCACTGGCCCTTGCTAACAGGGATTGCACATCCAGAGAGGACCTGGCATGGGCAGGAGAGAAGGGTGGAAGTAGAGAGCGCTGAAGAGACCTAAGCTAGCTCCAAGGGAAGGGACCCAGGCACATTCACAATGATAACTTGGGAGCGACGACTCTTTTCAGTCTTAAATTCATCCTGTGTAATTGATGTGATGAGGAAGGCACTGGCTGCCATAGTGGGTGGGCAGGGGGGTAAAAGGGCACTGATAGGGGACAGATGTGGAACCTTCCTCTCAGTGACAAGCAGAGGAGATAAAGAGCAGCAGTGAAATGGAAATGCATGTGACCATGACACAGGTGCGGTGAGCTGGCACTGAGGGCTTGGACGAGGAGGCATTTGGTGGCACCTTGCGACAAACCGCTTTCAGCATGAGTCCTTAAACCCTATTCTAGAAATTGTTTGAGTCAGAAGCAGGATGCTCTTTCAGCTCTGCTACGAGTTCAGTCTCTCAATGTGATGAGATCCTTCCCGGCAACCTGAGCTTTTACGTGACAGCAGGGCTGGGCTTCCAAGCCACGGCCAAAATATCTGAGCGCACAGAAAGGGAAAGACAGCTGGAAAGTAAAGGTGGAAATAAACTTGGAGTGATATTTTCCCTCATAAGGAATTGGGACGATCTATTTTCTCCATAAATCTTTGTTGCATTAACTGTCAAGCATCTAAACTTATACCAAGGAGAAAAAATGGACAGGCAGAACTGAGAAACTTCAGACTGATGCAAGTAGCCCTTCCAGAGAGGACAGTCCCCAACAGAGACAGGTAGTCCTCTTGCATTTTCCACACTTTTATGCATTGTCTGCCCAGATCTGATCCCAGGCTTGAGATCCAGAGAGCCTGGGGATCATCTGCAGGAAACATACTGCAAGTTTTTGAGTGTTTTGCCATCATATCTAGCCCTGGGAGCTGAAATGAAGGTTCACAGAGAGCAACCCACCAACCCAGACCCAGCGCTCACCCTCCTCCTCGAGGAGCAGAGTGTGGGCAGAGCAAAGTGACAGTGGTTGGCTGAAAAGGTCAATCACTGAAGGGGCTGAAGAGTTATCTTATATCTTGTGAATCCTGATCCTGTGTCCTTTACACAACTCAGTGAGACCTTAAATTATACGCTGCAGAGAATCAAGATCGTAAACAAAAAGGAGGGCTTCTCAGATAATGGCATTCCAGTAGGCTTACAAATATGCCTCATTTAGGAACATATTACATTACAGTTTTGGACTTGCCAAATGATCTGTTCCATTTACCAGCAGCCTTATATCAGACTCATATTTTAAGTTCTTAATTTGTGCAATTTTTGTTCTAGCCAAAAAAACAAAAACAAAAACAAAGATTTTTTTTTTTGCCCCTTGATCCCAATGCTCAACATCACCCAGAAACCAGAACTGACCAAGGACATCAGGAAAAAGCCTGATATTCTCTGCTATTTTCCCCCAGGTGCCCAGCTGAGTTACCACTAATATAACAGCATCAAGACTGGCCCCTTGGGGAGAGTTTCACCTTCATTGGTACAAGCCAACATCAAGTTCATGCTTCAGATGTCAACTTTTTGGCCCTAGAAAGCACTGGCCAAACGAATGAGCAGCTTTACGTGCAGAAGTACATCAGGGACACCAAGTAAAGTGAAACATTCATTCTGATGGCACATGTAGAAAGGTTTGAGTTATCCAACACAAATTGGCCAAGCCAGTTCCATCAAAGTGCTCTGTGGTCCTGCTCAGGATTTCAGACACGTTATGAGAAGCAGCTGCTGCTCCAAGAAGCGTGTTTCAATCCAGGCAGGATCAAGCACTGAGAGTTTCTGGTGCATGTTTCAGAGAAATCAGCCGCAGCCTTAGGTATCCAAGTTGGCTGTCGTAAATATTTTTTCATTAAAGAAAGCCCTTGTTTGCTTCTGGTGCAGTTTCACAGCCTTCTAAAGACTCACGAACAAGGGGAATGTATGGGCAGGGAAGGGGGGAGGAGGAATTTCCTCCCTTTCCTTATAAGTTAAAAAAAATATTACAAAACCAGCTTGCCCTGTGGAAAATAAACTTGTCCAGTTTTGTATACATGTGTTTACTGTACAAACTATCAATGAGTCAGATGTGAAACGTGCCTCAGGTTTGTTTTGTGTTTTGTTTAGTTTTCTCCCTGAGAAAACATGGGCCGCAGTTCGGGCTGATGTCTATCCCATCCAGTAGATTGCAGGGGATGCACAATAAAACCCCAGTCCTGCGAGTGTTTATGCATGCATGAATAGACCTGCATTCACTGGGGTTTTTCATGCATGTAATCGTCCACAGGATCAGGGCCTCAGGCACAGCACAGAACTTGGGCTTGCACGTTTACTTGGGGCTGGAATTTGTTGCATTTTTTTGACATAAACTGTTCATCTCATTTCAGAACTCACTGTTGCATTCATGCCAGCATTCCCAACTGCACAGACTGATTTTAAGCAAGCTTTAGGAGACTACTGATCTCCTTTTTCCTTCCTATCAGCATTGATCTCCATCAGACCCAATGTGCCTCCTTTTTAATCATCTTGCTTCTCCCACAGCTCTCTGATTAGGTCACATTTCAATTTGCACCTGCAGAGTTGCTCCCATGTTAGTGGCAATGTTACAAACACAATTTCTTGGTGTTCACGATTGAACCAAGACCCCCAGATAACTACAGGTAGTTGGAAACCATTTCATGGATTTGAGCTATACCTGCTTCCTTGTGAAGAGATACAGTGTGGCTAATAAGGTTCATCGGATTTGTTTGGATCCTCACCTGGGAACTACTTGTCTCTCATTTTGCTTGCCTGGAAAAATTTACTGTGACTTCAGACACCTTAATTGAGGGCCTGAGGGTGTTGACCTTCAGCAGCAGTCCCATCTGTTTCCCACAGCCATCAGTCATTGAGCTCAAATAGTCTGCGGTATTAAAAAAAACCCAAAAACACCATCTCAGCATTTGTAAGTCCCCTGGATCATGGAGTTAATTTCATTCATACAGTAGCTAGTAGGGGGTAGGGGAAAAGGACCACCTGAACCCACCTGCTGCCGATCTGGAGGGCTGGGATGGATCCCAGAAGCTGCAGGTGAGCAGTGCCAGGCAGCCTAGGGGTTAAGCCTTGACTCAGATTGTACTAATGTTTTGGGGGTTCTAACCCTTTGTTTCTGGGTTGGTGATGACAAACCCCTTTGAAATAAACCTTCACCTTATGTTAGCTGATGGTCATCTGAGTAGAGCTGTCAAAGAGGAGAGGGGTCAGTTGTCTGGAGATGGCAAAGCCAAATGAAGCAGGAGCAATGATTTGGAACTCCAGAGGTCAGAGAGAGTTTCTTGACATCCTAATAGGGCCAGTGGGGGAGTTACTAATGCCAAACCCTGGAATGTGGGAAGGAACTTTCTCTGGTAGGTATAAGGTTATGTTAGGACCTCCATTCCCTGCCAGCCACGTGAATCCCAGAGGTACCCAATACCTCCAGGCAAACTCCCGAGTAGTGCTTGTATTGCACACAAATATTTCGGTTACTTGTCTGTTCAGGAACAGAAATACATGAAAACTGCAATCTAGTTTCATGGACTCTTGGTAGCATGCTGTTTATTGTTCCCAGAGGAACAATAAGGATTCTTAAAAGCAGATGGACTCATACACTCTGATGATTTGTTGTAGAAGCAAAACAATGGGCCAGATTTTTTAAAAATAGAAAGAACATCCTTGCACAAGTAAACCCCACTTTCCTCTATGCACAAAGTGGGACAAGATGGACAATGTTTTGCAGCACTTTTTGCAGATGCAACAGAGTGAAGGGTTTTCCTGACACAGTAATCATGGAAAAATGGAATATGAGCAAAAACTTAAAAATCGATATAATCACAGAATCACAGAACCACAAAATGGTTGAGGCTGGAAGGGGTTCCTGGAGGTCATCTGGTCCAACCCCACTCCCCCACCCACCTCGCTCAAGCAGCTCCTACAGCCAGTTGCCCAGGACTGTGTCCAGACGGCTTTTGAATATCTCCAAAGATGGAGACACCACAACCTCCCTGGGCAACCTGTGCCAGTTCTTACTCACCCTTACACTGAAAAAATGTTTTCTGATATTTAGTGGTAACCTTCTGTGTTTCAGTTAGTGCCCATTGCCTCTGGTCCTGTCACTGGACACCACTGAAAAGAGTCTGGCTTCATCTTCTTTGCACCCTCCCTTCAGGTATTTATAGACATTAACAAGATTCCCCCCTCAGAATTCTCTTCTCCAGGTTAAACAGTCCCAGCTCCCACTTCCTTTCCTCACAGGAAAGATGATCCAGTCCCTTAATCATCTTTGTGGTGCTTTGTTGGACTCCTTCCAGTGTATCCACATCTTTCTTGTAATGAGGAGCCCAGAACTGGACACAGCACTTCAAGCATGGCCTCACCAGTGCTGAGAAGGGGGGAAGGATCCCTTCCCTCAACCTGCTGGCAATGTTTTGTATAATGCAGCCCAGGACACCATTGCCCTTCTTTACCACGAGGGCAATTTGCTGGATCATGCTCAACTTTTTGTCCACCAGGACTCCCAGGTCCTTTTCTGCCAAACTGCTTTCCAGCTGGGTGGTCCCCTTGGTGGTGCCTGGGGTTGTTTCTCCCCAGGTGAAGGGCTTGTGGAATTTCATAAGGTTCCTGTCAGCACACGAATCCAGCCTGTTGAGACCCCTCTGGATGGCAGCACAACTCTCCAGCGTATCAGCCACTCCTCCCAGTCTTGTGTCATCAGCAAACTTGTTGAGAGCGGACTCAGCTCCATCATGCAGATCATTAACAAAGATGTTAAACAGGACTGTATCCAGTATTGACTTCTGGTGTATACTACCGGTTATTGGCCTCTGACTACAGTTCATGCCTCTGATCAACATGCTCAGGGCCCAGTCATTCAGGCAGTTTTCAATTCAACTCACTCTCTGCTCATTCAGCACACACATCAACAGCGTCAAAAGCTCTGTTGAAATCTTGATACAATCCACTGCTCTCCTCTCATTTATCAAGTTGGTCAAACATGAATTTCCCTTGGTGAAGCCATGCTGACGACTACTTACTATTTTCTTCTCCTAAATGTGTCTGGAATTGGGGTCTGACTGGCCTGTAGTTCCCGGGATTCTCCTTCTTGTTTTTCTTTAAGATAGACATGCCATTTGTTTTCCTCCAATCTTTGGGTACTTCTTCCAGTTACTACGATCAAAGAGTATCAAGAATGGCCTTGCAATAACATCTGCCACCTCCCTCAGCAACTGTGAGTGCATCTCATCTGTATGTATGTATGTCCAGTTTTCTCAAGTATTATCTGACCTGAACCCCTTCTATTAAGGGTACATCTTCCTTGCTCCAGCCTTTCCCACAGGTCTCGAATTTGAGATTCATGAAGGCCAGTCTTGCTAGTAAAAACAGGCAAAGAAGGCATTCAGTACTTCAGCCTTTTCCATATTCCGAGTAACCAGACCCTCCATCTCATTCAGCAATGGGCCCACATTTTCCTTAGACTTTCTTTTGTCACCTATGTACCTATACAAGCCTGTCTTGTTGTCTTTAGCATCCCTGGCCAGATTCAACTCCATTTGGGCTTTGGCTTTCCTAACTTTACCCCTGAATGCTCAAACAATGTCTCTGTATTCCTCCCAGGTTACCCATGCTTGCCTCCACCCTCTGTATGCTTCCTTTGTAATGCAGCAAAGGGAAGGTGCAACAAAGGATCCGTGCTTCACGCCATGCAATAGTCACTGAACCAACTTAAGTCATTAGTTGAAACTGAGAAAATAAAAAATTCATGAAGAATTGTTATAAGTAGAGCATCCATGTTACTTCCCCACACTTCTAGAGAACGCTTAAAGAAAACACCAGATGACCCAGGCTGTAGGTCAGCATTACACCTGGATTGAAACCAATGTATATGCATATGCACACATCAAACACATGTATATAGGCATCAAACTTTATAACTAAAACCAAACTTTATAATATAAATATCAGGTATTATAAGGCAGGTATAATAAAGGCTTCTTTTTAAAGGCTAGTGGGCCCTTTGCTTTGATGACAACTTATTTCAGAGGGTGTGTATCTGATTCATGATTAAAGCTTATATATTTCTAGCACCAGAAGAATTTAAAACAATTTGCTGATCCTGTAGGTAGTCTGGCGTTAGAAAGAACAGTTGTTTCTTTTTATATGGTAAACTCAGTAATCACAGGTGGAGGGGAATTAACCCACATCAAAAAACAGAACCAGTTCTCATAAATGAAATTTTGTAACGTGAAAGAAGTACTTTAAAAGAACTAATGAAGCCTAAATATTGCATCATAATTTGTCCTATTAATGTTGGTATCATCATGTTAAAATTCAGGTTACTATAGATGCTGTATTTTTCAGACAACCAAAGTAGGGCAAAAGGAGAGCACCATAAAAATCAGACAAGTTTGTATCATGGAGTATTTTCTTGTGTAAACCCCAGGTTGCACCATATAGTGGAACTTCTGTGTTTGAAGCTGTCCCACACTTTCAAGAAGACTAATATATCCACTTCTTTGATTTTCATGAAATTCAGAATGTAAAAGATCAAATACTCTCAATAACTGATGCTAAATGTCAGTGACATCCTAGCAGAAAGGAATTTTTTTCCACATGAATGTGGTATGAACAGAATGCGTTGGGAATAATGTCATTGCCCACAACAACAAACCCTTTTCTCAAGTGCACGTCTTTTCTAACAAACGCTGAAAGTGGGCAGTACAAAGGGGCCCTCTCTCCACTTCTGTGCTTTGCTATGCAATCTGTAGAGGTACCATCTTTGGGGCATTTGCATTTTACTTTAGGGCTCTAACACCACAGCACTTTCCTGAAAACACATAAAAGTGACAGGGTTCCATTTAGAGGGTGCATGGCTTCCACTAAGACTTGAAGGGAGATCCTAAGTGGCTCCAAAATATGTAAATGTGCTATTTCCATCTACCCAAGAACTTGGGACCCAGGTCTTGCCCTTCTTCCCTCTCCAGCCCATGCAGCATACATCCAGTAGACCTTATCCTACATCAGCCCACACCAAATCCCAACCCTGTGCCACCATGACCTCCACCACCCTTGTGTTCCCTGTCCCGCTCAGATCCTTTGGTGCACTTCGCCCTCCTCCTGCACATTGTCTTCCCACACCATGGATGAGTAAGGAACTGCAGGACAATTCAGGCACCACATCTTGTAGATCCAGCATTGGACAGATGCAGCTTTTTTTAACTTTTTAGAAGCATACACCACATTTCACTCCAACTTGTCTGTGATACTGGTATCCAGGCACAGCTGCCTACAACTTCTCGAATGTACAAGAAAGGTCATTGCTTGACATCACTTCTCACCCATTCCTGGCAATTACTCTTGAAAAAGGTTTTCCAAAGGGCTACACGAACATGCTGTCCAAACTTGCTCTGTGCCAATGCAGGCAGCCTTCACTGTGTGGGTGAAGAGAAGAGTTGAAAGGAGGTAAACAAAAACTCCTTGTTGAATACCACAAGTAAGTATCCACTCAGTAACATGTCTTAGCTAGAAAGGTGTCTGTCATAGAAGACAAGTTTGCTGAGTAATGGGTACATGCTTGTGTTAATGCTAAATAACTTATGCCAACAATCACCAAATACAGTTGGTGATTTTGCATGTTGCAGATCTTATTTGCTGTGCATCACATGACACTGCTTTGAAGAAGAGAGGCACAGCCTGTCTGAAAAATCAACCTGACACCAAAATATGAGTGGCTTCAAACACCCTTTTTCAAAAAACTTTTGCTTGGCTCTCATAAACCTCGCAGGCATCCTGGGCACCTGTGAAAAAAAACTGGAAGTGCCTCTTCATAGTCAGGATGTATCTTAGTATAATTCAGCCCTGCTAATACGCATGTTTGGAGCAGCAGAAACAGGTCAATGAAGTGTGTGCATTGAGCACTGACAGGCCAGTGAGACCTCTAAAAACACCATCAGGAGAAACCTGTAGTCTCCTACAAATGCACGAATAAAACCAAAAGTCCAATAACCCTTCACCTCCTGCGGGAATTTCTCTGTTTACACAAACATTTGGGTCATCTCACTTACAAAGGTACACATCTGTCAACAGAAAACAAAATAAACAGCCAATTTTCAAAGAGAACAATTGCAAGTATAACTTGTTAGCCAGGGTGATGATTTCTCATCCATTCAGAGTATTTTTGACAAGAGGAAAAGGCCCATCTTTCCCAGACTGCCGCTTTCTTAGTAATCCGTCCTGGCAGTTACAACCTGCCTCTCAAACACTCCCATATTTTGAATCCAAGCAAAAGCTTTGGCAGCTGTAAAGCATGGGCTCTTTTTAAATGATGAGAGGAAACAGGCTGACAGTGAGCTGATTAGAAAGCTCTTAGAGCCCTCTCAGCTGAGTGGGGAGAAAAGGACAACTTTCTTCATGTATTGCCAGAGAGGGGACACAGGGGCACCTGAAGCCCAGCTTGCTGTCCTCAGTGAGATCGTGAGGATGTGGGAAAAGATCATTTCAGGGAGGCTGAGCTGCCTTCGCCAGCCTGCCCCTTCCTGACAGCCTCTGCTCTGAAGATAACAAGGGAGGAAACACTGTGGTAAACACTTGATGAATTCGAAGAGACAACTGCAAGCTGTTTCCTGGCCCCAGCCTTATCTGGAGCCCCAGAAAATAACCCTTTCTCTGCGGTCAATAAATAACTCGTTATGATTAGGGTGAAATATCTGGTTTAACTTCTGCCATTGAGGGCTGGACAGCAGGATGTGCTTTCCACAAAGAGCAGGGCCAACTGTATTCGTAGCTGTGCTTTGGAGTGGAGAAGAAAGGCTCTGCAGAATCCTCTCACCAGGAACTTGTGGGTTAAGTCAATGCTATTTAAGCACACTGTGGAAAATGAAGATGCAGAGCTAGGATAGGAAGAAAGCATTAAAAGGATGGATTCAAAAAGCCATGTAGAGATTATTGGATGGACAAAGCAGCAAGCATTAAAAATAATTCAGTCAAAAAACATAAATAAATACAGGATGAAATTACTTCATCTCAGCCCACACTGCATTATCAGTACGAAAGCTCTGGGAGCTGCTTTTCTTTCCAAAATGGCAGCTGATAACTGATCTAAACAAAAGGTCATCAGGGCAGCTAGGGGCCAGGAGGGAGGCTCAGGGAGGGGATGAACACAAGATGCGCCAGAGGAGCAAGGGTTTAAGGCCACAGGCAATCCCATGGCTGCACACACTGGTCAGCAGCACCGACTGCAAGGACAGGCAGCCCCTTTCAATGCTCTGTAATGAGCCCCTAAAATCCATCTGAGCAGAAGTTTGTAGAGTCATAGAATGGTTTGGGTTGGAAGGGACTTTTAAAGATCATCTAGTCCAACCTCCCTGGAGAGAGTAGGCACATCTTCAACTAGATTAGGTTTCTCAGAGCCCTGTCCAATCTGACCTTGAATGTTTCCAGGGATGGAAACCACCTTTCTGGGTAACCTGTTCCAGAGTTTCACCACCCTCATCATAAAAAATTTGTTCCTTACATCTAGTGTAAATCTCCCCTCTTTTAGTTTAAAATCATCACCCCTTGTCCTATTGCAACGGACCCTGATAAAAAGTTTGTCTCTGTCTTTCTTATAAGTCCCCTTTAAATGCTGAGAGGTCACAATAAGGTCTCCCCGGAAATTTTTTAAATGCTCTCTGAATGACTGAATAAGCCTCTTTTCTTCTGATTGTTCCTGAATGGTAAAAATCCAAGGAGGTGATTAGGAAAAGATATACTAAGAATTTTCTTAATTTAACTAATCTATAACTCCTTATTCACATACACACACACACACAAAAGCCTTCCCAAACCAATCATTTTACAAAAAAGATAAATAAATTGTTTTGCTGATCCAACCACAAGGTTCCCTTTGTCGCCTTGGTCTCTAATTCTTACCCACAAGCTTTCAACCTGCTCATGGATGTTCTTCAGGGGCAGCTCTTCACACTCTATCCATTTCTTGATGTAGAGGGTAATGCCTCCACCCCTCCATCCTCACCTACCCTTTCTGAACAGCCTGTAGCCACCAATAGCTGCACTCCACTCATGGGGTTCTTCCCACCAAGTTTCACTAGTGGCAATCAGGTCGTAGCTTTCTAGCAGCACAACGGCTTCCAACTCCTCCTGTTTGTTGCCCATGCTGTGCGTGTTGGTGTAGAGGCACTTCAGCTGGGCTGGTGGCTGTGTCACCTTCTTTGAGGAACGCCCCTTAATTCCTTTGAGGTATTTCATCAGGTTTTTCCTGTTGGCTCCTATTACCTCAGGAGCCCCTGGCTCATCTCCAGAAGACTGCAACTGTGCTGCAGCGTACCCAGCGTATCTCAGAAAACCAGACTGAGGGCCCTCATTAGCATCTTGTCCCTCTAAGCATGGCATGTCATCCCACAGCTTGTCACAGGTAAGCCTGATATTATCCCCTTCCCTCTTCCAGTCCAGTTTAAAGCCCTGTCAATGAGCCCTGCAGGAGCCCCTGGCTCATCTCCAGAAGACTGCAACTGTGCTGCAGCGTACCCAGCGTATCTCAGAAAACCAGACTGAGGGCCCTCATTAGCATCTTGTCCCTCTAAGCATGGCATGTCATCCCACAGCTTGTCACAGGTAAGCCTGATATTATCCCCTTCCCTCTTCCAGTCCAGTTTAAAGCCCTGTCAATGAGCCCTGCAAGCTCCTGAGCCAAGACCCTCTTCCCCCTTTGAGAGAGGTGAATCCCATCTGACACTGCAAGCCTGGTGCCACATAAACCATCTTGTTGTTGAAACACCCAGAACTGTGGTGGTGACAGCAGCCACAAAGCCGTGTATTATAAGACTGGATCCCACCAGTTTCTTCCAATGTCACTGCCCACAACTGGAAGGAGAGAGGCAAAAATAACCTGTGCTCCAGATCCCCTCACCAAACATCCCAAGGCCCTGAAGTCTGTTTTGATTGCTCTTAGACTATGGGTTGCAGTTTATTCTCCACCTACAGGGAAGGTCAGTAATAGGTAATAGTCCGAGGGCTGCAGCAAGCTAGGAAGTTTTGTAGTGATGTCCTTAACCCGGGCTCCAGGGAGGCAGCAAACTTGCCTACGAGGAGGGTCTGCCTGGCATATTGGACCTACCGTTTTCCTCTGAAGGAAGCAGCCTACAACTATAATCCACCTTTTCTTCCTCGTGGACGTGGTCATGACATAAGGGCTAGGCCTTTCTGACATTGGAGATACCTCTGGTATAGATGGACTGCAATCCACATCCTCCATTGACTGGCCTCTCACATCCAGAGCCTCATACCTGTTGTACAGGTATGGGCACCTGGGAGGGCAAGGCAGGCAAGGAGGGAGTTCGCTTGCTGTCCCAAGTATGGACTTGCCTCCACTTCTTTTAATTACGCTGCTGTCTTCAGCCTGGTAGAAGGAGGATACAGGGTCCCTTTGAACTTGAGTATTTTCTGCTGTGTGCTCCTGTTTCTGTCCCAGGGAGGAAAGAGCTTGGCTCCATCACTCTATCTCTTGCTCAGCTTCTCTGATGCTCCTTAACCTTTCTACTTCTTCTTGCAGCTCTGCCACCAGTCTGAGTAGATCATCCACCTGGTACACCCCACAGCTGTTCTCACTGCTGCCACTCCTCACCAGTGAAAGGCTACAGCACTCCCTGCAGCTCCTTGGCTGCACGTTTTCATGGGAGCTCCCTCTGTGTTGCCACATCTATTCTGGAGAGCATAGAGAGCATGGCTTTCTGCTGGGTGGAGACCATAGCTAAGCTCCTTCTGAGAGGGCGATGACCACCAACTGAAATTACCTCTTGAGTTGGCGGAGCTTTCAGCACCCTTCAGCACCCTTTTCTGTGCACCGTGCTCTCTCTGTTTGCCTACTCAGGTCGCAGTGCTCCTGGTCACTCACTCTCCCTAAGGGCTTCTTTTACAAACGGGGATGTGGTCACCATTGCCCTGGAAATGCCCAGGCCTCGTCAGCCTCTCCTAAAGGGCTGCTGGCTCCTGGAGGTTCTCTCCACTCTCATAATGTTCTGCTGCCAAAGAAAAACCTCAGGAAACCCCCTGTACACCTAGATCTACTGCTCCCCTAGAGGTCAGGCCAGCTCTAGAGCAGGTCCCCTTGGCAGCCATTCCAGTTACACTGTGTTTAAATCTGTGTGTCCTAGCTGAGATGCCTACTCCAACCTGTGGCCCGGCTGTGCCTCTACTTATCACACTTCAAATTTCAAGGCCCAAATTACACATTTCATCAGAAAGTCATCACTTGCTGCTCTGCAGCGACAGCCCAGCTGCAGTCCGAGGGCAGCAGTTCCCCAGCGGAGCTCCTCTAAAGGCTGTGTTTGCACAAACGGGTCAGCAGAGAGGCTTTGTTCCCAATGAAAATTTCTCATAAGCTGGGTCGGATTTGCATTTTTATTATGATTTTTATCCAACAGTAAGAATACAGTGAAACTTGTGTGAGAGTCCACCATGTTATGTCCCTACATGTCTGAAAGGACCACCCCTAGGGTATCCTCAAATTTACTAGCTGCAGCTCCATTCTAGCCCTGCAAGAAAATTACCTCTGTGAAGCAATCAACTTTTTGCGAGTCTCCTGAGACATCAAGAAGGCAATTTACACTGCAGTTCATTCCT
>NW_010421488.1:48669-48970 GCF_000710305.1 Buceros rhinoceros silvestris | reverse complement strand
AAAAAAAAAAAAAAAAGAGAGACCAAAAAAAAAAAAAAACCTGCTCGCTCCCAGCTACAAAAACAGTGAGGCAAAATGCAGTTCAGCCGTACAGTGGTACCTAGAAAAACAAACATCTTAGATTTAAGTTTGGTTTGGTGTTGGGAATTTTTTTCCTGTAAAGTGAAATAACTGGGAGTAATATTCATAAAATCTTTCACTGGGCTTCCTAGGTTCTGAAAGACATCTGGGAGGATTACCGTGTGCAATAGCTGTGCTTGGAGCAGCCTCAATTTATGGCTCCATCTGTAAATGGTGGAAG